>NW_027309952.1:334455-433917 GCF_047496795.1 Chiloscyllium punctatum
GAGGGAGCAGGTACTGTCGGAGGGTCAGTGCTGAGGGAGGGGCCACTGTTGGAGGGTCAGTGCTGAGGGAGGGGACACTGTCGGAGGGTCAGTGCTGAGGGAAGGGCCACTGTCGGAGGGTCAGTGCTGAGGGAGGGGACACTGTCGGAGGGTCAATGCTGAGGGAGCGCCGCACAGTCGGAGGGTCAGTGCTGAGGGAGGGGACACTGTCGGAGGGTCAGTGCTGAGGGAGGGGACACTGTCGGAGGGTCAGTGCTGACGGAGGGGACACTGTCGGAGGGTCAGTGCTGAAGGAGCAGGTACTGTCGGAGGGTCAGTGCTGAGGGAGGGGACACTGTCGGAGGGTCAGTGCTGAGGGACACTGTCGGAGGGTCAGTGCTGAGGGAGGGGACACTGTCGGAGGGTCAGTGCTGAGGGAGGGGCCACTGTTGGAGGGTCAGTGGTGAGGGAGGGGACACTGTCGGAGGGTCAGTGCTGAGGGAGGGGCCACTGTCGGAGGGTCAGTGCTGAGGGAGGGGCCACTGTCGGAGGGTCAGTGCTGAGGGAGGGGCCACTGTCGGAGGGTCAGTGCTGAGGGAGGGGGCACTGTCGGAGGGTCAGTGCTGAGGGAGGGGACACTGTCGGAGGGTCAGTGCTGAGGGAAGGGGCACTGTCGGAGGGTCAGTGCTGAGGGAGGGGACATTGTCGGAGGGTCAGTGCTGAGGGAGGGGACACTGTCGGAGGGTCAGTCCAGGAAAAGGGCATTTATATCTTTCTGAAGGGTGTGGTGCTGGAAAAGCACAAAGGATCAAGCAGCATCAAGAACAGATGTGGCAGAGGTGGAGAGAGGAATTGGAAATAAGGGATGGTGTTTTTACAGAAGGCAAGGTGGGATGAGGTGTAGTCCAGGAAGCTGTTGGAGCCGATGGGTTTGCAGCAGATATCTGTGGTTAGACGGTAGGATTAATATCTTTCTGTCTATCTCTATTTCTCCCTCTCGGTCTCTCTCACCAATTCCATCTTGCTGGAATGATCAATGAAGAATACCTTTTACACTGTGTTCCTGGATTCCTCTACTCCACGACAAGTGAAAATAAAATAGAAATCTAAACCTAAGTCTTATCTGTCTAACTTCTCGAGTTGTTTGGACTCCCTCATCCCCTGCTACTCTCTGGTTTGAACACACCATCTGTCCAATCATATTTCCCACCAGCCACTCTCCCAATCCTTCCATGTCCCTTTCTATGTCCCTCTCTCATTCCTCCTTCATGTCACCCAGAGTCTCTCTGCCTCATTCCTCCCCTCACTCCATCTCATTCTTCCCTCGCCTCTCCCTTTCTTTCTATCTCAATCTCTTTCCTCCCTCACCTTTCCATCTCTCTCTTTATTTGTCTCTCCCATTCTCCCGGTCCCTCTCTCTCTCTCTAGCTCACACACACACACAATATCCATGTCTTTCTCTCTCTCTGTCTCTGTATCCCATTCTCCTGGTCCCCTTTGCTCTCTCTCTCCCACCTTCCCAGTGCCCCCTCCTCTCTCTGTCTCTCTCTCTCTCTCCCACCTTCCCAGTGCCCCCTCCTCTCTCTCTCTCTCTCTCTCCCACCTTCCCAGTGCCCCCTCCTCTCTCTGTCTCTCTCTCTCCCACCTTCCCAGTGCCCCCTCCTCTCTCTGTCTCTCTCTCTCCCACCTTCCCAGTGCCCCCTCCTCTCTCTCTCTCTCTCTCCCACCTTCCCAGTGCCCCCTCCTCTCTCTGTCTCTCTCTCTCCCACCTTCCCAGTGCCCCCTCCTCTCTCTGTCTCTCTCTCTCACCTTCCCAGTGCCCCCTCCTCTCTCTCTCTCTCTGTCTCTCTCTCTCTCCCACCTTCCCAGTGCCCCCTCCTCTCTCTGACTCTCTCTCTCTCTGTGTTGCTCTCCACAACATCTCCCTCACAGTGTCACCCACCCCCACAACGTACCATCATCCATGAAGCTGGGGATACAGATATTTCCACATTTGCTCTCACAGCAGCTCTGCCAGGCATCACAGTCTTCATCTCCACTGCAACGATCTCCGAGTTTCAGGTCACACATGGGCTCCAGGCGGTGGGGAGCAGGACAGATATCATCACCTGGACAACACAGAGACAGTATGGATACGGTTGTACGGAAACACACAACTCCCTCGGATCGGCTCGAGTGAGACACGAGAGCTGAACGAGGAACTCCCACTGCTCTTCCATCACGGATAGACCAGCTCCACAGCCCCGGGATTCAGGAAGCCTCATGTATTTAGGCAATTCCAGGTGAATCTCCAAATACCACCCTCCCACATACCCCTAAACCGCGGACAAACACACACACACACAGACACACAAACTCACACACAGACACACACACACAGACATATACACACACACACACACACACACAAACACACACAGACACACACACACAGACACATACACACACACACAAACACACTCTCACACACACACACAGACACACACACACAGACACATACACACACACTCTCACACACACACACACAGACACATACACACACACAGACATACACATCCACACACTCACACACACAGACACATACACACAGACACACACACACACATCCACACACTGACCCACACACACACTGACCCACACACTATTACACACACACACGCCCACACACTGACCCTCACAGACACACAAACACACACCCAGACAGACACACCCAGCCCCCTGTCCACACTGCCATGTACTGTCATCACCACACCATCGTCTCTGATCAAACAGAGACACACTGATCACTTACGGCTCATGAGGAAACGAGGTACACATCTCTTTCCACAGGTGGCATTGCAGCATGATGACCAGGCATGGCAGTCAGTGTCATTCTGACACACGTCTCCCAACTTCATCTCACAGAATGGGTCCAAGCGGGTGGAGGCAGGGCACTGGGTCGCTGCAAGGAACATCAGGACATATGGAGAGGGTCACACTCCCACAGGGCAGGGACAGCATGGGGTATAGATACAGAGTAAAGGTCTCTCTCCCCCATCCCCCCGATCAAACACTCCCACAGGACAGGGACAGCATGGGGTTAGATACAGAGTAAAGGGAGCTCGACACCATCCGGCCGATCGAACACTCCCACAGGACAAGGACAGCATGGGGTTAGATACAGAGGAAAGGTCTCTCTACACCATCCCCCCGATCAAACACTCCCAGGGACAGGGACAGCATGGAGTTAGAGACAGAGTAAAGGACTCTCCACACCATCCCCCCGATCAAACACTCCCAGGGACAGGGACAGCATGGGGTTAGATACAGAGTAAAGGTCTCTCTGCACCATTCCCCGATCGAACACTCCCAGGGACAGGGACAGCATGGGGTTCGATCCAGAGTAAAGGTCTCTCTACACCATCCCCCCGATCAAACACTCCCAGGGACAGGGACAGCATGGGGTTAGATACAGACTAAAGGTCTCTCTGCACCATCCCCCCGATCAAACAATCCCAGGGACAGGGACAGCATGGGGTTAGATACAGAGTAAAGGTCTCTCTACACCATCCCCCCGATCAAACACTTCCACAGGACAGGGACAGCATGGGGTTAGATACAGAGTAAAGGTCTCTCTACACCATCCCCCTGATCAAACACTCCCAGGGACAGGGACAGCATGGGGTTAGATACAGACTAAAGGTCTCTCTGCACCATCCCCCCGATCAAACACTCCCAGGGACAGGGACAGCATGGGGTTAGATACAGAGTAAAGGTCTCTCTACACCATCCCCCCGATCAAACACTCCCAGGTACAGGGACAGCATGGGGTTAGATACAGAGGAAAGGTCTCTCTGCACCATCCCCCCGATCAAACACTCCCAGGGACAGGGACAGCATGGGGTTAGATACAGAGTAAAGGTCTCTCTACACCATCCCCCCGATCAAACACTCCCAGGGACAGGGACAGCATGGGGTTAGATACAGAGGAAAGGTCTCTCTACACCATCCCCCCGATCAAACACTCCCAGGGACAGGGACACCATGGGGTTAGATGCAGAGTAAAGGTCTCTCGACACCATCCCCCGATCAAACACTCCCAGGGACCGGGACAGCATGGGGTTAGATGCAGAGTAAAGGTCTCTCGACACCATCCCCCTGATCAAACACTCCCACGGGACAGGGACAGCATGGGGTGAGATGCAGAGTAAAGGTCTCTCTACACCATCCCCCCGATCAAACACTCCCAGGGACAGGGACAGCATGGGGTTAGATACAGAGTAAAGGTCTCTCTACACCATCCCCCCGATCAAACACTCCCACAGGTAAGGGACAGCATGGGGTATAGAAACAGAGTAAATGTCTCTCTACACCATCCCCCCGATCAAACACTCCCAGGGACAGGGACAGCATGGGGTTAGATACAGAGGAAAGGTCTCTCTACACCATCCCCCCGATCAAACACTCCCACAGGACAGGGACACCATGGCGTTAGATACAGGGTGCAGCTCCCTCCACACTCTCCCACCATCCACCATTCCCAGGGACAGGGACACCATGGCGTTAGATACAGGGTGCAGCTCCCTCCACACTGTCCCACCATCCACCATTCCCAGGGACAGGGACACCATGGTGTTAGATACAGGGTGCAGCTCCCTCCACACTCTCCCACCATCCACCATTCCCAGGGACAGGGACACCATGGGGTTAGATACAGGGTGCAGCTCCCTCCACACTCTCCCACCATCGACCATTCCCAGGGACAGGGACACCATGGGGTTAGATACAGGGTGCAGCTCCCTCCACACTCTCCCACCATCCACCATTCCCAGGGACAGGGACACCATGACGTTAGATACAGGGTGCAGCTCCCTCCACACTCTCCCACCATCCACCATTCCCAGGGACAGGGACACCATGGGGTTAGATACAGGGTGCAGCTCCCTCCACACTGTCCCACCATCCACCATTCCCAGGGACAGGGACACCATGGTGTGAGATACAGGGTGCAGCTCCCTCCACACTCTACCACCATTCCCAGGGAAAGGGTCACCATGGCGTTAGATACAGGGTGCAGCTCCCTCCACACTCTCCCACCATCCACCATTCCCAGGGACAGGGACACCATGGTGTTAGATACAGTGTGCAGCTCCCTCCACACTCTCCCACCATCCACCATTCCCAGGGACAGGGACACCATGGTGTTAGATACAGGGTGCAGCTCCCTCCACACTGTCCCACCATCGACCATTCCCAGGGACAGGGACACCATGGGGTTAGATACAGGGTGCAGCTCCCTCCACACTGTCCCACCATCCACCATTCCCAGGGACAGGGACACCATGGCGTTAGATACAGGGTGCAGCTCCCTCCACACTGTCCCACCATCGACCATTCCCAGGGACAGGGACACCATGGGGTTAGATACAGGGTGCAGCTCCCTCCACACTCTCCCACCATCCACCATTCCCAGGGACAGGGACACCATGGGGTTAGATACAGGGTGCAGCTCCCTCCACACTCTCCCACCATCCACCATTCCCAGGGACAGGGACACCATGGTGTTAGATACAGGGTGCAGCTCCCCCCACACTCTCCCACCATCCACCATTCCCAGGGACAGGGACACCATGGCGTTAGATACAGGGTGCAGTTCCCTCCACACTGTCCCACCATCCACCATTCCCAGGGACAGGGACACCATGGCGTTAGATACAGGGTGCAGCTCCCTCCACTCTGTCCCACCATCCACCATTCCCAGGGACAGGGACACCATGGGGTTAGATACAGGGTGCAGCTCCCTCCACACTCTCCCACCATCCACCATTCCCAGGGACAGGGACACCATGGCGTTAGATACAGGGTGCAGCTCCCTCCACACTGTCCCACCATCCACCATTCCCAGGGACAGGGACACCATGACGTTAGATACAGGGTGCAGCTCCCTCCACACTCTCCCACCAACAAACCCTCCCGGCTCGATACCTGTAGCCAGTGGGATGATACACAGAGCTTAACAGGAGTGGTGCCTTACGTCTGGACAGGAACTTGAAGACACATCTATTCCCACAGGTGGTATTGCAGCAGGTTTGCCAGCCCTCACAGTCGTTGTCCTCATTGCACTGAGTGTGGAAACTCATGGAACAGACGTGGCTCAGTCTGGAAGGTGAGGGACACCTTTGTTCGCTCCCTACAGAGACAGAGGCTCCATCTTAGCTTCAGAAACTGCTGCTGCTGCTGCTTGAACTATCATTCACTGACTTCGCCCCGAGCTCAAGGGCGGGGTGATAGAGAGAGAGACAGAGAGAGAGAGACAGAGAGAGAGAGAGAGAGGGAGAGAAAGAAATAGAGACAGAATGAGGGGGAGAGAGCAAAAGACAAGCAGGGAGAGAGAGACAGAGAGAGAGAAAGAAATAGAGACAGTGAGAGAGACAGACAGACACAGGGATAGAGAGTCAGAGACAAAGCCGGGTGGAGGGGGGTGGTCACGAGAGAGAGAGAGAGAGAGAGAGAGAGAGCAAGAGAGAGATAGGAGGTTGGAGACAGAGACAGAGAGAAAGAGAAACAGGAAAAAGGGAGCAGGAGAGACAGACAGAGACAGAAAGAGAGGCGGGGGACAGAGGAAGACAGAGGCAGAGAAAAAGAGAGAAATAGACAAACATAGATATAGAGATGGAAAGAGAGAGGAAAGGAAAGAGAGACAAACAGCCAGACAGAGGAACAGACAGAGAGAAAGAAACAGACAGGGAGAGACAGAAAGAGAGACAGACAGAAAGAGCAAAACACAGTGACAGGGAGAGATAGAGAGAGAGGGAGGGAGGGAGACAGAGGCAGAGAGAGGGAGAAACTGAGGGACAGAGTTGGGGAGATGCAGACAGAGAGAGACACACACACAGAGTAAGAGAGAGAGAGGAGAGAGAGAGAGAGAGAGACAGAGAAAGGGAGAGACAGAGGGACAGAGATGGAGAGAGACAGATGGAGGGAGACAAAGAGAAACTGAACGGGAAAGAAAGGGAGAGTGAGAGATGTGATGGGACGAAAGAAGCTGTGAGAGAGAAAGAAAGAAAGAGACAGACACAAACTGACAAGAGAGACAGAGTTCCAAGAACTGATCATGTCTGCCCAATATCGCAGAGACGTCCATTGACAGAGGGAAAGACAGAGAGCGAGGGAGAGAGCGAGAGACACACATTCACACATACGCAGAAATAGCAACACAAACACAGTGACTTTCTGTGTCTCCCGATCCCTGATGAACATGCTCTGGGGTGGAGGTTGTGGGTGGGGAGGGAGACGGTAGAGTGGTGCTAAGTAAACGGGGTTACTTACCCCTGCTGCGGTAGGGATGGACACAGCGTTGCCCACAGCTGGTGTTGCAGCACATCTGCCATGCGTAGCAGTCATCATCCTCCTCACACACCTCGCCGTATTTCAGGTTACACACAGCAGAGAGGCGAGCAGGAGAAGGACACATTCCAGATGTCCGATCTGTCACACAGAGAGAGTGAGGGAGGGAAGGAGGGACAGGGAAAGGGAGAGAGATAGACACGGCTCAGACACAGAGGAAGGCGTCATCAAGGACATCAGGACGTCGCAGCTTTATTGGTGCAACGAGCACTACATCCTCAACCCTCGACTGTGCCAACTACATTCCCAACACCAACCCATTCCACCACGATTGCAGAGATACAAACTGTGCATGGTGTCTCGAGGTGATAAGGAGACTAGGGAACAGTACACACCAGAGAACAGTTCAACCTAAGGAGATGTGGAGACCGGGGAACTGTGACCGGTGATCCCAGTCTGGTATGATCGAAGGATTATGGAATGTACACAGTTACCTGAGACTGACAAACTCCTGCTCTGCCCCATGAAGGGATTGACACAGCGTCTACCGCACGGTGTCTCACAACATGACGTCCACTTGCCACAATCGTCATCATCTTCACACGAGACGCTGTGATTCATCCTGCAGACACGTTCCAGGGAGGACGGCTTAGGACATTCCTCAGATTTCCCAGAGTCTGCAAGTGTAACAGTTCCGCTTATAGGAGAGATCAGGAGAGGTGTGGGTGTGTGAGAGACAGAGACAGAGAGATTGAGAGGGTGGGGGAGAGAGGGACAGGGGGAGAATGAGAGGGAGATCAAGAACTGAGAGGAACAGGGAGGGAAATGTGACAAAGACAGAGAGAGACAGAGGAACGTGCAAGAGGCAGACCGAACAAGAGGAGACACAGAGAGAGGGCGAGAGAGAGACAGGAGAGATAGCAACACAGAGAGCAAGTGACAGAGGGAGAGACGTGACCAAGAAAGAGAGGGAGTCGAATGCGACAAAGACAGAAAGAGAGACACAGACGAACATGCAAGAGACAGACAGAACGAGAGGTGAAAGAAGGACAGGGAGAGAGACAGAGAGGAGAGATAGCAACACAGATGGACTGATGGAGAGACACGATGGAGAAAGAGTGGAATGTGACAATGACAGACATAGAGAGAGAGAGAGAGAGACACACAGACAGAGAGAGGGAGAGAGACAGAGAGAGAGGGAAAGACAGAGAGACACAGAGAGACAGACAGACAAAGAGGGAGAGAGAGAAACAGACAGACGTGCAAAAGATGGAGATGAAATGACGTCACACAGAGAGAGAGAGAGAGAGGTGTGCTGCAGGAATGCACAAAGAGAGGCAAAGGGAAATACACCACAGACACAAAGTGAGATATAAAGAAGCAAAGGTCACAGTTCTGCCTCATACAGACAGGTTAAGCAGCCATTCCTTTTGGACCAGGAACTACCTCCATAAGACTTTCTGTAGAACGACAGGACACAACGTTTCTGACACCCAGCATCACAGCACCTTTGAGATCCAGCACAATCTTGGTCCGACTCACACACCTTCCCAAAAGTGGAGTTACACACACGGGCAAGATGGTCTGGGCGAGGGCACAGCCCGTCATCTTCCATTGGGAGAAAAGAGAGAGACAGAACCGCACAGGGTTAGATACAGAGTAAAGAACCCTCTGCACTGTCCCCATTAAACATTCCCAGGGACCGGGACAGCAGGGGGTTAGACACAGAGTAAAGAACCCTCTACATTGTCCCCATTAAACACTCCCAGGGACCGGGACAGCACGGGGTTAGATACAGAGTACAGAACCCTTTACATTGCCCCATTAAACACTCCCAGGAAAGGGACACCACGGGGATAGACACAGAGTAAAGAACCCTCTACACTGTCCCCATTAAACACTCCCAGGGACAGGGACATCATGGGGTTAGACACAGAGTAAAGAAACCTCTACATTGTCCCCATTAAACACTCCCAGGAAAGGGACACCACGGGGTTCGACACAGAGGAAAGAAACCTCTACATTGTCCCCATTAAACCCTCCCAGGACAGGGACAGCACGGGGTTAGACACAGAGTAAAGAACCCTCTACATTGTCCCCATTAAACACTCCCAGGGACAGGGACACCACGGGGTGAGATACAGAGTAAAGAACCCTCTACATTGTCCCCATTAAACACTCCCAGGGACGGGGACAGCACGGGGTTAGATACAGAGTAAAGAACCCTTTACATTGCCCCATTAAACACTCCCAGGAAAGGGACACCACGGGGATAGACACAGAGTAAAGAACCCTCTACACTGTCCCCATTAAACACTCCCAGGGACAGGGACATCATGGGGTTAGACACAGAGTAAAGAAACCTCTACATTGTCCCCATTAAACACTCCCAGGAAAGGGACACCACGGGGTTCGACACAGAGGAAAGAAACCTCTACATTGTCCCCATTAAACCCTCCCAGGACAGGGACAGCACGGGGTTAGACACAGAGTAAAGAACCCTCTACATTGTCCCCATTAAACACTCCCAGGACAGGGACACCACGGGGTTAGATACAGAGTAAAGAACCCTCTACACTGTCCCCATTAAACAGTCCCAGGAAAGGGACACCATGCGGTTAGACACAGAGTAAGGAACCCTCTACATTGTCCCCATTAAACACTCCCAGGAAAGGGACACCACGGGGTTAGACACAGAGTAAACAACACTCTACATTGTCCCCATTAAACACTCCCAGGACAGGGACAGCACGGGGTTAGACACAGAGTAAAGAACCCTCTACATTGTCCCCATTAAACACTCCCAGGACAGGGACACCACGGGGTTAGATACAGAGTAAAGAACCCTCTACATTGTCCCCATTAAACACTCCCAGGACAGGGACACCACGGGGTTAGATACAGAGTAAAGAACCCTCTACATTGTCCCCATTAAACACTCCCAGGACAGGGACAGCATGGGGTTAGACACAGAGTAAAGAACCCTCTACACTGTCCCCATTAAACACTCCCAGGATAGGGACACCACGGGGTTAGACACAGAGTAAAGAACCCTCTACATTGTCCCCATTAAACACTCCCAGGACAGGGACACCACGGGGTTAGACACAGAGTAAAGAACCCTCTACATTGTCCCCATTAAACACTCCCAGGACAGGGACAGCACGGGGTTAGACACAGAGTAAAGAACCCTCTACATTGTCCCCATTAAACACTCCCAGGAAAGGGACACCACGGGGTAGACACAGAGTAAAGAACCCTCTACATTGTCCCCATTAAACACTCCCAGGAAAGGGACACCACGGGATTAGGTACAGAGTTCCTCCACACTGTCCCACATCGAAGAACTGCAGTTCACGGACAGCATGGGGTCAGATGCAGAGTAAAGTTCACTTTGCACTCTCCGCACTAAACACTCCCAGGACAGGGACAGCATGGGGTTAGACACAGAGTAACGCTGCCTCTAACTCACCCCCATCAGACTCCCCAAGGACAGGGACAGCACATGGTGAGATACACATTGAAACATTGCTCTGTCCTGTCCCACACCACATCCATTCAGGAACACCAGATGAACAGTGAGTGAAGCTCAGACAAGAAGAACTCACCATTTCTGAAATGCCTGAGGACACATCTGTACCCACACGGGGTCATGCAGCACGTGCCCCATCTGCCACAGTCGCTCTCATTTCTACATTCCCTGCCCAGAGTTGTGTTACACACATAGCTCAGTTGACTTGGGCTTGAGCACTCTCCGGGTCTCTCACCTGGAAACACAACATTCCGATATAAGACTCGACTTACACACGAGAGGGGAGACCGACAGGGATTCCACATCAGGGATATATTTGCTGTTTTCAGGAGTGCAACGGTCCGGGAAAAAGAATTGGAACAATGTACAGACTGGGGTCGACCACAGTCTAATCCCTGCAGTTTCGGGACTCTCTCATTCTGTTCCCTGCAGTCTCGGGACTCTCTCACTCTGGTCTCTGCAGTCTCGGGACTCTCTCACTCTGGTCTCTGCAGTCTCGGGACTCTCTCACTCTGCTCCCCACAGTCTCGGGACTCTCTCACTCTGCTCCCTGCAGTCTCGGGACTCTCTCACTCTGCTCCCTGCAGTCTCGGGTCTCTCTCAGTCTGCTCCGCGCAGTCTCGGGACTCTCTCACTCTGCTCCCTGCAGTCTCGGGACTCTCTCAGTCTGCTCCCTGCAGTCTCGGGACTCTCTCACTCTGGTCTCTGCAGTCTCAGGACTCTCTCACTCTGCTCCCAGCAGTCTCGGGTCTCTCTCTCTCTCTGGTCCCTGCAGTCTCGGGACTCTCTCACTCTGCTCCCCGCAGTCTCGGGACTCTCTCTCTGTCTGCTCCCTGCAGTCTCGGGACTCTCTCACTCTGCTCCCTGCAGTCTCGGGACTCTCTCACTCTGCTCCCTGCAGTCACGGGACTCTCTCACTCTGCTCCCTGCAGTCTCGGGACTCTCTCACTCTGATCCCTGCAGTCTCGGGACTCTCTCACTCTGCTCCCTGCAGTCTCGGGACTCTCTCACTCTGCTCCCCGCAGTCTCGGGACTCTCTCAGTCTGGTCCCTGCAGTCTCGGGACTCTCTCACTCTGCACCCTGCAGTCTCGGGACTCTCTCAGTCTGCTCCCTGCAGTCTCGGGACTCTCTCAGTCTGCTCCCTGCAGTCTCGGGACTCTCTCAGTCTGCTCCCTGCAGTCTCGGGACTCTCTCAGTCTGCTCCCTGTAGTCTCGGGACTCTCTCACTCTGCTCCCTGCAGTCTCGGGACTCTCACAGTCTGCTCCCTGCAGTCTCGGGACTCTCTCACTCTGCTCCCTGCAGTCTCGGGACTCTCTCAGTCTGCTCCCTGCAGTCTCGGGACTCTCTCACTCTGCTCCCCACAGTCTCGGGACTCTCTCACTCTGCTCCCCACAGTCTCGGGACTCTCTCACTCTGCTCCCTGCAGTCTCGGGACTCTCTCACTCTGCTCCCCGCAGTCTCGGGACTCTCTCTCTGTCTGCTCCCTGCAGTCTCGGGACTCTCTCAGTCTGCTCCCTGCAGTCTCGGGACTCTCTCACTCTGCTCCCTGCAGTCTCGGGACTCTCTCACTCTGCTCCCTGCAGTCTCGGGACTCTCTCACTCTGTACCCTGCAGTCTCGGGACTCTCTCACTCTGCTCCCCACAGTCTCGGGACTCTCTCACTCTGGTCCCTGCAGTCTCGGGACTCTCTCACTCTGCACCCTGCAGTCTCGGGACTCTCTCAGTCTGCTCCCTGCAGTCTCGGGACTCTCTCACTCTGCTCCCCGCAGTCTCGGGACTCTCTCACTCTGCTCCCCACAGTCTCGGGACTCTCTCACTCTGGTCCCTGCAGTCTCGGAACTCTCTCAGTCTGCTCCCTGCAGTCTCGGGACTCTCTCAGTCTGCTCCCTGCAGTCTCGGGACTCTCTCACTCTGCTCCCTGCAGTCTCGGGACTCTCTCACTCTGCTCCCCACAGTCTCGGGACTCTCTCAGTCTGCTCCCCACAGTCTCGGGACTCTCTCAGTCTGCTCCCTGCAGTCTCGGGACTCTCTCACTCTGCTCCCTGCAGTCTCGGGACTCTCTCACTCTGCTCCCCACAGTCTCGGGACTCTCTCAGTCTGCTCCCCACAGTCTCGGGACTCTCTCACTCTGCTCCCCACAGTCTCGGGACTCTCTCAGTCTGCTCCCTGCAGTCTCGGGACTCTCTCAGTCTGCTCCCCACAGTCTCGGGACTCTCTCACTCTGCTCCCCACAGTCTCGGGACTCTCTCACTCTGCTCCCCACAGTCTCGGGACTCTCTCACTCTGCTCCCTGCAGTCTCGGGACTCTCTCACTCTGCTCCCTGCAGTCTCGGGTCTCTCTCAGTCTGCTCCGCGCAGTCTCGGGACTCTCTCACTCTGCTCCCTGCAGTCTCGGGACTCTCTCACTCTGCTCCCTGCAGTCTCGGGACTCTCTCACTCTGTACCCTGCAGTCTCGGGACTCTCTCACTCTGCTCCCCACAGTCTCGGGACTCTCTCAGTCTGCTCCCCACAGTCTCGGGACTCTCTCACTCTGCTCCCCACAGTCTCGGGACTCTCTCACTCTGCTCCCCACAGTCTCGGGACTCTCTCAGTCTGCTCCCTGCAGTCTCGGGACTCTCTCAGTCTGCTCCCCACAGTCTCGGGACTCTCTCACTCTGCTCCCTGCAGTCTCGGGACTCTCTCAGTCTGCTCCCTGCAGTCTCGGGACTCTCTCAGTCTACTCCCTGCAGTCTCGGGACTCTCTCAGTCTGCTCCCTGCAGTCTCGGGACTCTCTCACTCTGCTCCCTGCAGTCTCGGGACTCTCTCACTCTGCTCCCTGCAGTCTCGGGACTCTCTCACTCTGCTCCCCGCAGTCTCGGGACTCTCTCAGTCTGCTCCCTGTAGTCTCGGGACTCTCTCACTCTACTCCCTGCAGTCTCGGGACTCTCTCAGTCTGCTCCCTGCAGTCTCGGGACTCTCTCACTCTGCTCCCCACAGTCTCGGGACTCTCTCACTCTGCTCCCCACAGTCTCGGGACTCTCTCAGTCTGCTCCCTGCAGTCTCGGGACTCTCTCAGTCTGCTCCCCACAGTCTCGGGACTCTCTCACTCTGCTCCCTGCAGTCTCGGGACTCTCTCAGTCTGCTCCCTGCAGTCTCGGGACTCTCTCAGTCTGCTCCCTGCAGTCTCGGGACTCTCTCACTCTGCTCCCTGCAGTCTCGGGACTCTCTCACTCTGCTCCCTGCAGTCTCGGGACTCTCTCACTCTGCTCCCCACAGTCTCGGGACTCTCTCAGTCTGCTCCCTGCAGTCTCGGGACTCTCTCGGTCTGCTCCCTGCAGTCTCGGGACTCTCTCACTCTGCTCCCTGCAGTCTCGGGACTCTCTCACTCTGCTCCCCACAGTCTCGGGACTCTCTCAGTCTGCTCCCTGCAGTCTCGGGACTCTCTCACTCTGCTCCCTGCAGTCTCGGGACTCTCTCACTCTGCTCCCTGCAGACTCGGGACTCTCTCAGTCTGCTCCCTGCAGTCTCGGGACTCTCTCACTCTGCTCCCTGCAGTCTCGGGACTCTCTCAGTCTGCTCCCTGCAGTCTCGGGACTCTCTCACTCTGCTCCCTGCAGTCTCGGGACTCTCTCAGTCTGCTCCCTGCAGTCTCGGGACTCTCTCAGTCTGCTCCCTGCAGTCTCGGGACTCTCTCACTCTGCTCCCCGCAGTCTCGGGACTCTCTCAGTCTGCTCCCTGCAGTCTCGGGACTCTCTCAGTCTGCTCCCTGCATTCTCGGGACTCTCTCAGTCTGTACCCTGCCATCTCCGTTGTGCTGAACTATCTTGCCCCAGACCATTCCCCTGCTGACACTCTGTCAGACCCTAATCCTTACCTTGCCTGAATGAGGAGACACATTTCTTGCCACATCCAATCTCGCAGCACTGTTCATAGGAAGGACAATCATCATCATCCTCACAAGATCGAGTCCTGTTTTTCTTGCAGTGAAAAGACACACGGGAATGTTCTGGGCATTTCTTTCGCAAAACTGAAGGAGAGAATAAGGTTTCACTTGGTCAATTTGTTTACATACAGTGTAATGTTTCCATTGTCCTCTATCAAACACTCCCACGACACGGACAGTGGTATTAGATACAGAGTCATGGTTCCTCTACAGCGTCGACTCATCAAACACTACCAGGATAGAAACACCATGCTCATAGGTACAGTGTAAAGCTCACTCTACACTGCTCACATTGGTCCTCTTCAGCACATTCGGGATTATCACACAAACCTGTGGGAGGCACCGCGGTGATGGATACTCACATTTACTGATGAATGTTGGGACACATTTCCCACCGCAGCCCTTGGCCAGGCAGCACCTCTGCCACACGTCGCATTGCGTGTCGTTCTTGCAGTCTTTTCCCAGGGTCGTGTTGCACAACATCGTCAGCCTCCTTGCAATGGGACAGGTTCCGTTCTCTGTGAAGACAAACACAGGGAGATGGGGGACAGAATCAGACAACAAATCACTTGTGACTGTGGAATTAACAGATAAACACCCCACTCTCCCATCTCACTGACAGAATGGAGCCCAGTGCCTTGTGAAGGAAGCTGGGAATTGGAGAGAGGGTGGGACAACTCAGCCTTCACAACACTACTCCATGATCTGCCGCAGTATTCCAGACAGCTCACACACAATTCCTCTCTCGTGGCCTACAGTGGGAACAGAGAACGGGCTGAGGAGAGACAGACGACTTAACTGTGATGGAACAGAGGCATCAGACAGACCACAACATCCAAACAGGGTGTACTCATATTCCTGGAGAGTAGGATACTGTGTGGTTTGCACAACAATCCCTCCCTAACCCAGGGACAGGGATCGGGAACAGGATCCCTGTCTGTGTCACACCACAATCCCTCCCTAACACAGGGACAGGGATTGGGAACAGGATCCCTGTCTGTGTCACACCACAATCCCTCGCTAACCCAGGGACAGGGATTGGGAACAGGATCCCTGTCTGTGTCACACCAAAATCCCTCCCTAACCCAGGGACAGGGATCGGGAACAGGATCCCTGTCTGTGTCACACCACAATCCCTCCCTAACCCAGGGACAGGGATCGGGAACAGGATCCCTGTCTGTTTCACACCACAATCCCTCCTTAACCCAGGGACAGGGATCGGGTACAGGATCCCTGTCTGTGTCACACCACAATCCCTCCCTAACCCAGGGACAGGGATCGGGAACAGGATCCCTGTCTGTGTCACACCACAATCCCTCCCTAACCCAGGGACAGGGATCGGGAACAGGATCCCTGTCTGTGTCACACCACAACCCCTCCCTAACCCAGGGACAGGTATCAGGAACAGGATCCCTGTCTGTGTCACACCACAATCCCTCCCTAACCCAGGGACAGGGATCGGGAACAGGATCCCTGTCTGTTTCACACCACAATCCTTCCCTAACCCAGGGACAGGGATTGGGAATAGGATCCCAGTCTGTTTCACACCACAATCCCTCCCTAACCCAGGGACAGGGATCGGGAACAGGATCCCTGTCTGTGTCACACCACAATCCCTCCCTAATCCAGGGACAGGGATCGGGATCAGGATCCCTGTCTGTGTCACACCACAATCCCTCCCTAATCCAGGGACAGGGATCGGGAACAGGATCCCAGACTGTTTCACGCCACAATCCCTCCCTAACCCAGGGACAGGGATTGGGAACAGGATCCCTGTCTGTTTCACACCACAATCACTCCCTAACCCAGGGACAGGGATCGGGAACAGGATCCCAGACTGTTTCACACCACAATCCCTCCCTAACCCAGGACAGGGATTGGGAACACAAGATCCCTGTCTGTGTCACACCACAATCCCTCCCGAACCCAGGGACAGGGATTGGGAACAGGATCCCTGTCTGTGTCACACCACAATCCCTCCCTAATCCAGGGGAAGGGATCGGGAACAGGATCCCTGTCTGTGTCACACCACAATCCCTCCCTAATCCAGGGGAAGGGATCGGGAACAGGATCCCTGTCTGTGTCACACCACAATCCCTCCCTAACCCAGGGACAGGGATTGGGAACACAGGATCCCTGTCTGTTTCACACCACAATCCCTCCCTAACCCAGGGACAGGGATCGGGAACAGGATCCCTGTCTGTTTCACACCACAATCCCTCCCTAACCCAGGGACAGGGATCGGGAACAGGATCCCAGTCTGTGTCACACCACAATCCCTCCCTAACCCAGGGACAGGGATCGGGAACAGGATCCCAGTCTGTGTCACACCACAATCCCTCCCTAACCCAGGTACAGGGATCGGGAACAGGATCCCTGTCTGTTTCACACCACAATCCCTCCCTAACCCAGGGACAGGGATTGGGAACACAGGATCCCTGTCTGTGTCACACCACAATCCCTCCCTAACCCAGGGACAGGGATCGGGAACAGGATCCCTGTCTGTTTCACACCACAATCCCTCCCTAACCCAGGGACAGGGATTGGGAACACAGGATCCCTGTCTGTGTAACACCACAATCCCTCCCTAACACAGGGACAGGGATCGGGAACAGGATCCCTGTCTGTGTCACACCACAATCCCTCCCTAACCCAGGGACAGGGATCGGGAACAGGATCCCTGTCTGTTTCACACCACAATCCCTCCCTAACCCAGGGACAGGGATTGGGAACAGGATCCCAGTCTGTGTCACACCACGATCCCTCCCTAACACAGGGACAGGGATCGGGAACAGGATCCCTGTCTGTGTCACACCACGATCCATCCCTTACCAGGTACAGGGATTAGAAGCGGGGTCCTGTTCTGCCGAGCCCCTATCCCTCGCTAACCTGGGAAGAGGGATCAGAGCCGGGATTCCAGGATGGCCTTGGGGAATCTGTACTCCCTGGATACTGCCTATGTCCGGCACATTGGATGTGTTTCCCTCTCTCACACACTCTCTCTCTCTTTCTCACCTCCAGTGAAACACTTTGGGATGCATTTCTTCCCACAGCCAGCATCACAACACGAGTGGTATCCATCACAGTCCCCGTTGTCATTACAGGAACGCCCGGTGCTGATCTGACAGAACATGGAGAGGGTGTCCTCCTCTGGGCACTGGTCAGCAGGCTCTGTCAATGGGAAGGTAGGACAGACACAGTTACAGAGTCCCACACAGGGCCCTTCACATACTCCTTCACACCTTCCCCATCTGTTCCCCACCCTCCCCCCATTCCCAAACCAGGGAATGCTCATTCTACTGCCCACCCTCTGCAATAACCCTCTCACTTACTGTTGCTTCCCTCTTTCCCTCCAACTGCTCTCCTCCTCTGACAGCATCACTTTCCCCTTTCCATGGTGATAAACTCCTGAAAACGTTTTATCTCTTGGGTTTTCACATCCCTTTATCCCCTACCAGTTCCTCAATCTGTCAAGGTGCCTCCTCAACATCGCTCCTGTACCTGCCTCCACCACCCCCCGTGACAGCACTTTCCACATACTAACCACCCTGTGTGTTAAACAAACCTGCCTCCCACGGTCTCCCCTTTTACCCCAAATCTGTGCTCATTGACATTTCTGTCCTGGGAAAGTAAAACTGACCAGGCGATACATTCGGTTTGTAAGTGAGGAACCTTCTATCAGGTCGACTCTCATCCTTTCCATGTTCACGTGAAAACAAACCAGGCTTATTCGATCTCCCAAAACGCATCACCTCACATTTGCTCAGATTACACTCCATCTCTTCACCCAATCCTCTGGTCTATCTCCATCCTGCTCTGTCCTCGGGCAATCCTCCTTCGTATCCACAGCTCCCCCTAACCTGCGTGACGATCACGAACATATTCATCGGGGGGGCCACCTTCATTCTCCTCCTATATATCTGATAAATGGCAAGGGGGTCACAGCACAAATCCCTGTGGGACACCACCGATCACGGTTCTCCAGTCCCTTTCACTGCTACTCTCTGTGCTTCTGTCACTAAGCCAGTTGTGGATCCATCTTACCAGCTCACTGTGTGTGGATCCCGTGTATATTCACCTTCTGTTCTGGCCTACCATGAGAGACCTTGTCAAAGGCCTTGTTACAATCCCTATCGACAACACCTACTGACCTGCCCTCACCAATCACCTTTCTCACTTTCTCAAAAATACAGGCTCAGTCAAGCTTGGGAGACACAGCCGTCCCTGTACAAAGCTACCTTTCCTGTTGCTAACAAGGCTATGTTTATCCCGGAATGCTGGAGTGGGACTTACAGCCCGGTGTCCACACTACAGCGGGTCTAGCCTGACAAAGCCCTGCCCTCCCATGCAAAGGAGACCCTGTCACTGAATGTGGGGGGATTATTGGTCCTCTGACCTGCTGGGGTAGCGTAGGTTCGGGGTGAGAGGGGCTTACTTCTCGCAAACCACCGTGACACACATCGAGGTCCACACTCCGTCTTACAGCACGATGCCCAGTGACCACAGGAATCGTCTCCATCGCAGGGAGCGGTGAAGTTCATCCGACAGACATAATGCAGTCTGGTCGTGTCCGGACATGTGGATCCTTGGCCTTTAGGAGACACTGAGAGAGAGAGAAAAACAGCTTTCACCACAACTGCTGATCCAACAGAGACCCTTCCCTGGGAAACATCTCTCACAGAACGCAGAGAAACTGGAGCTAGAGGGGGTGGCAGAGATAGGGAGAGGTTCAGGGGGGTTACAGACATACGGAGGGGCTGTAGGGGGGTTAGATAGGGAGGGGGTGTAGGGGGTTAGAGAGATAGGGAGGGGGTGTAGGGGGTTACAGAGATAGGGAGGGGGGTGTAGGGGGTTACAGGGATGGGGAGGGGGGTGTAGGGGGGTTACAGAGATAGGGAGGGGGTGTAGGGGGGTTACAGAGATAGGGAGGGGGTGTAGGGGGGTTACAGAGATAGGGAGGGGGTGTAGGGGGGTTACAGAGATAGGGAGGGAGGGGAGGGGGGTTACAGAGATAGGGAGGGGCTGTAGGGGGTTTCAGAGATAGGGAGGGGGTGTAGGGGGTTAGAGATATAGGGAGGGGATGTAGGGGGTTTCAGAGATCGGGAGGGGGTGTAGAGGGATTACAGAGATAGGGAGGGGGTGTAGGGGGTTACAGAGACAGGGAGGGGGTGTAGGGGGTTACAGAGATAGGGAGGGGCTGTAGAGGGGTTACAGAGACAGGGAGGGGGTGTAGGGGGGTTACAGAGATAGGGCGGGGGTGTAGGGGGGTTACAGAGATAGGGAGGGGGTGTAGGGGGTTACAGAGACAGGGAGGGGGTGTAGGGGGTTACAGAGACAGGGAGGGGCTGTAGTGGGGTTACAGAAACAGGGAGGGGGTGTCGGGGGGGTTACAGAGACAGGGTGGGGGTGTAGGGGGGTTACAGAGATAGGGAGGGGGTGTAGGGGGGTTACAGAGATAGGGAGGGGGTGTAGGGGGGTTACAGACATAGGGAGGGGCTGTAGGGGGGTTACAGAGATAGGGAGGGGGTGTAGGGGGGTTACAGAGACAGGGAGGGGGTGTAGGGGGGTTACAGAGATAGTGAGGGGGTGTAGGGGGGTTACAGAGATAGGGAGGGGGTGTCGGGGGGTTACAGAGATAGGGAGGGGGTGTAGGGGGTTAGAGATATAGGGAGGGGATGTAGGGGGTTTCAGAGATAGGGAGGGGGTGTAGGGGGTTACAGAGACAGGGAGGGGGTGTAGTGGGGTTACAGAAACAGGGAGGGGGTGTCGGGGGGGTTACAGAGACAGGGTGGGGGTGTAGGGGGGTTACAGAGACAGGGAGGGGGTGTAATGGGGTTACAGAGACAGGGAGGGGGTGTAGGGGGGTTACAGAGATAGGGAGGGGGTGTAGGGGGTTTCAGAGATAGGGAAGGGGTGTAATGGGGTTACAGAGACAGGGAGTGGGTGTAGGAGGGTTACAGAGATAGGGAGGGGGTGTGGGGCTGGAGGAGGTTACAGAGATAGGGAGGGGGTGTAGGGGGTTACAGAGATAGGGAGGGGGTGTATGGGGTTACAGAGATAGGGAGGGGGTGTAGGGGGGTTACAGAGACAGGGAGGGGGTGCGGGGCTGGAGGAGGTTACAGAGATAGGGAGGGGGTGTAGGGGGGGTTACAGAGACAGGGAGGGGGTGTAGGGGGTTACAGAGACAGGGAGGGGGTGTGGGGCTGGAGGAGGTTACAGAGATCGGGAGGGCTGTTGGGGCTGGATGAGGTGACAGAGATCGGTTTGGGGTTTAGGGGGCTGGCCAAGATTATGGAGATCCAGAGGGTTGTGCAGGAGTTCCCAGAATAAGCGAATGGTGCTGATCACGAGGTGGTGACACAGTTGTCCAGGTCTGGATTTGAAGACAATAATGGGGTGTGTACAGCAGGAGGCAGTATTGCACAGCGTGCCATTGGGTGTTCCCAATCCTACATGGTGGTGTGTGAACCAGACTCAGGATTTGACACTCAGGGTTGGATGGGGGAACAGAGATCAGAGAGACTACAGTGGTTCACGATGAGCTGAACACCATGGAAGATGGGAATGGTGAGGTTCGTCAGGAGAGGAATGTGAGAATTGAGTCTGAGACAGACAGCTCTCTCCCACCCAGATACAGTGACATGGCTCTGAGGGGATCTTTCCTCCTTACCTCCAGGCTTGAAGCTCATGACACATCTCCTCCCACATCCAGTCTCACAACACTTTTGCCAGATATCACAGTCGTCATCAGTGGAACATTGAGATCCCAGTTTCATCTGACAAATGGGCTGGAGACGAGATTCTGCTGGACATTCAAAGGCCTCCTCTGTGGGGAAAGCATAACTCTGAGCTCAAACTAAACTGCTGCTGGACAGGGTTAACAGTTCACAACATCAAGGACGAGGAACACAAGGAGACCATTCAGATCACCTGGACTGCCCCAATCGCTCAATAAGATCATTGCTGATCCACTACAAGGACTGTACTTTCTTCTCATCTCCCCGCACACCCACATTCTTTTTACATCTCACGCTCATACAAACCACTTTGCTCTCCACCACACACAGGGAAGACTCTCCACTCGATCACAAATACAGGCACGCTCTCAACTCTCCCTCAAATACAGGGACGCTCTCTCCCCACACACACAGGGACCACTCTCCTCTCTCACACACAGGGACCACTCTCCTCTCACACACACAGGGACCACTCTCCTCTCTCACACACAGGGACCACTCTCCTCTCACACACACACAGGGACCACGCTCCTCTCACACACACACAGGGACCACTCTCCTCTCACACACACACACAGGGACCACTCTCACACACACAGGGACCACTCTCCTCTCACACACACACACAGGGACCACTCTCCTCTCACACACACAGGGACCACTCTCCTCTCTCACACACACACAGGGACCACTCTCCTCTCACACACACAGGGACCACTCTCCTCTCACACACACACAGGGACCACTCTCCTCTCACACACACAGGGACCACTCTCCTCTCACACACACACAGGGACCACTCTCCTCTCACACACACACAGGGACCACTCTCCTCTCACACACACACACAGGGACCACTCTCCTCTCACACACACAGGGACCACTCTCCTCTCACACACACAGGGACCACTCTCCTCTCACACACACAGGGACCACTCTCCTCTCACACACACACAGGGACCACTCTCCTCTCACACACACACACAGGGACCACTCTCCTCTCACACACACACAGGGACCACTCTCCTCTCACTCACACACAGGGACTACTCTCCTCTCACACACACACAGGGACCACTCTCCTCTCACACACACAGGGACCACTCTCCTCTCACACACACAGGGACCACTCTCCTCTCACACACACACAGGGACCACTCTCCTCTCACACACACACAGGGACCACTCTCCTCTCGCACACACAGGGACCACTCTCCTCTCACACACACAAAGGGACCACTCTCCTTACACACACACACACAGGGACCACCCTCCTCTCACACACACAGGGACCACTCTCCTCTCACACACACAGGGACCACTCTCCTCTCACACACACACACAGGGACCACTCTCCTCTCACACACACAGGGACCACTCTCCTCTCACACACACACAGGGACCACTCTCCTCTCACACACACACACACAGGGACCACTCTCCTCTCTCACACACAGGGACCACTCTCCTCTCACACACACACAGGGACCACTCTCCTCTCACACACACAGGGACCACTCTCCTCACACACACACAGGGACCACTCTCCTCTCACACACACAGGGACCACTCTCCTCTCACACACACAGGGACCACTCTCCTCTCTCACACACACACAGGGACCACTCTCCTCTCTCTCACACACACAGGGACCACTCTCCTCTCTCACACACACACAGGGACCACTCTCCTCTCTCACACACACACAGGGACCACTCTCCTCTCACACACACAGGGACCACTCTCCTCTCACACACATAGGGACCACTCTCCTCACACACACACAGGGACCACTCTCCTCTCACACACACAGGGACCACTCTCCTCTCTCACATACACACAAGGACCACCCTCCTCTCCCTCACACACAGGGAGCTAACCCCTCTCCTTCACAGAACTACACCTCTCTTGTACACTCTCCTTTCTGTGAGATGAGTTCTCCCTCTCTCACCTCGCCTCTTGACCCCATAGATGCAGCGTTTGCCGCAGTCACCGACGTTACAGCACTGCTTCCACCTTGCGCAGTCCTCGTCTCCCTCACACTCCTCGGCATCGTCCCGGTCACAGATATCTCGCGTCTGGAATGGTTTGGGACACTCTGCTTCTCGCTTTCCTGTTTTCGGGTCAAATCAGAATTCAGTGAAAGGCCGGATGGAAATTCAGCACTGCCCTGGTTATATGGAGTATGGGATGATCCAGGGAAAAACAAGGGGAAGCCTGGAGACAAAGGGGTAGATTGGGGATGGCAGTGTGACAATGAGGAGGGAGGATTTCACATTGGTTTCCGTTCTGCCTTGGCCAAACATGACAGCTCAGTGAGTCAGGTGAAATGGGAGTTGGGGGGAGCGGGGAGTGGGAGAAACGGGAATGGGCGAATATACAGAGGGTGGGATATGAGTGTCAGTTTTATGAGCAGCACCTTCCAATGGGTACAAACTGATGATGACAGGATTGGGCAGACTGGGGCTGGCTTTCCAATGGGATATAGTAGACTGGGGGAGACTCACTCCCATTGGGAATGATCCTGAAATGGCTCTGGATAAGCTGGGACATGGGAAGGAGTTTCCTACTGAGAGGGGACACCCTCAAACTGAATACTCCAACTGCAGGGGGCAGGGAGATTGGGTTCCTGGGACAGACAGGGGTCTCTACCTCAGTCAGATTGTCTCCACCAGGCGTGTGCAGTGTTCCCTAAAGGGGGGAATGGGAGGGTCAGTCATCCTCACCGTGTTTGTGATACCGATGGACACATCTCTTCCCACATCCGGCCTCACAGCACGAGAGCCACAGATCACAGTCATCGTCATTTGTACACTCCTGGCCGTAGTTAACATTGCACATCGGGGTAAGGCGCCTGGCATCCGGGCAGCTCCCATTCTCTGGAGAGCAGGAGGAAAGGGAAATGACGGGGTTAAAGCTCAGTCAGAGTCTCAGGTTAAACACTTCCAGATGGACAGGATGGAAACTGAGCAAGTCTCCCTCAGTCAGCCCGGTCTCCAATGATCAGACACACAGCAAAGTGTAAAGAATACATCTCTCCTGATTGTGTTAACCAGGAAGGAAAGCTCCCGGTACGCTGTCCCCATCAAACACTCCCAGGGGAGGGACACCATGGGGTAAGATACAGAGGAAATCTCCCTCTACACTGTCCCCATCAAACACTCCCAGGACAGTGACACCATGGGGTAAGATACAGAGGAAATCTCCCTCTACACTGTCCCCATCAAACACTCCCAGGACAGGGACACCATGGGGTAAGATACAGAGGAAATCTCCCTCTACACTGTCCCCATCAAACACTCCCAGGGGAGGGACACCATGGGGTAAGATACAGAGGAAATCTCCCTCTACACTGTCCCCATCAAACACTCCCAGGACAGTGACACCATGGGGTAAGATACAGAGGAAATCTCCCTCTACACTGTCCCCATCAAACACTCCCAGGACAGGGACACCATGGGGTAAGATACAGAGGAAATCCCCCTCTACACTGACCCCATCAAACACTCCCAGGACAGGGACACCATGGGGTAAGATACAGAGGAAATCTCCCTCTACACTGACCCCATCAAACACTCCCAGGACAGGGACACCATGGGGTAAGATACAGAGGAAATCTCCCTCTACACTGTCCCCATCATACACTCCCAGCACAGGGACAACATGGGGTAAGATACAGAGGAAATCTCCCTCTACACTGACCCCATCAAACACTCCCAGGACAGGGACACCATGGGGTAAGATACAGAGGAAATCTCCCTCTACACTGTCCCCATCAAACACTCCCAGGACAGGGACACCATGGGGTAAGATACAGAGGAAATCTCCCTCTACACTGACCCCATCAAACACTCCCAGGACAGGGACACCATGGGGTAAGATACAGAGGAAATCTCCCTCTACACTGTCCCCATCAAACACTCCCAGGACAGGGACACCATGGGGTTAGAAATAGAGTAAATCTCCCTCTCCACTGACCCCATCAAACACTCCCAGCACTGGGTTATATATAGAGGCCATGCTTCCCTATCCAGTGTCTCCCCCCACCCCACCACCATCACCAGATGACCCCTCACCTCCTTTGAAGAATCGGAAAACACATCTTTTTCCACAGCCAGCGTCACAGCACATTTGCCAATGGTCACAGTCAGCATCTGCCTCACACTCATCTCCCAACGTCATGTTACAGACCTTGCCCAGGGTACGGCTGTGTGGGCACTGTGACTCTCCCTCTGTGTGGGCACAGATATTGAGACATTATTACAGAGCCTGATCTGAGCGTACCACCCTCCTTTACAGACACAGGCCTCCAGACTCCTCCAAAGACAAATCCAGGGACAATAACCCACTGCACCCCCCCCGTCCAATCACCTCCCCATTACCACCCAAAGCCACTCCATCTCCTTCTCCATTCCTGGTTAGAGCTGAGCTCACAGACAGTGCTCCTTTGCCTCCAGTGAACTGGCTGAGGGACCGAGACCTCGTTGTGTAATTCCACCTCAGTGAGAGCAGAGGGTCACAGGCTTGGCCATTTCCATCAGAGAGAGAGAGAGAGAGTGTGAGAGTTCAAGAGTGAGAGTGTGAGTGTGTGTGAGTGTGAGTGTGAGAGAGTATGAAGTGAGAGAGTTTGAGAGAGAGTGTGTGTGTGTTTGAGTGTGTCTGTGTATGTATGTGTGTATGTGTGTGCGATTGCGTGTCTGTGTGAGACCTCATGTCTCTCTGTGAGAGTGTCTGTGTGTGAGTGTGTGTGTGTCTGGTGTGTGTGTGTGTGTGAGACCTCATGTCTCTTTGTGAGTGTGTCTGTGTGTGTGTGTGTGTGTGTGTCTGGTGTGTGTGTGTGTGTGTGTGTGTGTGTGTGAGACTGCGTGTCTGTGTGAGACCTCATGTCTCTTTGTGAGTGTGTCTGTGTACGTGCATGTTTGTGTGTGTGCGTGTGTATGTGAGACTGCGTGTCTGACTGAGACCTCATGTCTGTTTGTGAGTGTGTCTGGGTACGTGTGTGTTTGTGTGTATATGTGTCTGTGAGTGACTGTGTGCATGTATGCGTGTACGTGTACTTGTGTGTGTATGTGTATATGAGTGCGTGCATGAGCGTGAGTGTGGATGTGTGTGTGTGTGGATATACGTGTCGGTGTGTGTGTGTGTGGATATACGTGTCGGTGTGTGTGTGCCTGTGTGTGTGGATATACGTTTCGGTGCGTGTGTGTGTGTGTGTGTGTGGATATACGTGTCGGTGTGTGTGTGTGTGTGTACATGTGTGTGTGTGTGTGCCTGTGTGTGTGTGTGAGAGTGGGAGAGGTTTCTCAGTGCAGTAATACCACATTGTCCATGGGAAGACCCTCTGATAGTCTGGCTTCACACTGTCCTTACTGTGCAGTGAGCTGCTGTGAACACATCTCCTTCCGCAGCCCATGTCGCAGCATTGTTCCCAGCTCCCGCAGTCCTCATCTGTCACACACGACACATTCGAATGCCTCTTCACCCGGGACGGATCGGGGCACTCTCCTTCCTCATCTACAACACAACAACATGGAGATTACAGGAGGAGGGGAAAGGGGTAGGTTGGCGGAGGCATGACTGTCAGTGGGTCACTGTCGGAGGGTCAGTGCTGAGGGAGCAGGAACTCACAGAGGGTCAGTGCTGAGGGAGGGGGCACTGTCAGAGGGTCAGTGCTGAGGGAGGGGGCACTGTCGGAGGGTCAGTGCTGAGGGAGGGGGCACTGTCAGAGGGTCAGTGCTGAGGGAGCAGGCACTGTCGGAGGATCAGTGCTGAGGGAGGGGACACTGTCGGAGGGTCAGTGCTGAGGGAGGGGGCACTGTCGGAGGGTCAGTGCTGAGGGAGGGGACACTGTCAGAGGGTCAGTGCTGAGGGAGCAGGAACTGTCGGAGGATCAGTGCTGAGGGAGGGGACACTGTCGGAGGGTCAGTGCTGAGGGAGGGGGCACTGTCGGAGGGTCAGTGCTGAGGGAGGGGCACTGTCAGAGGGTCAGTGCTGAGGGAGCAGGCACTGTCGGAGGATCAGTGCTGAGGGAGGGGACACTGTCGGAGGGTCAGTGCTGAGGGAGGGGACACTGTCGGAGGGTCAGTGCTGAGGGAGCAGTCACTGTCGAAGGGTCAGTGCTGAGAGAGGGGACACTGTTGGAGGGTCAGTGCTGAGGGAGGGGACACTGTCGGAGGGTCAGTGCTGAGGGGGGGGACACTGTCGGAGGGTCAGTGCTGAGGGAGGGGCCACTGTCGGAGGGTCAGTGCTGAGGGAGGGGGCACTGTCGGAGGGTCAGTGCTGAGGGAGGGGACACTGTCGGAGGGTCAGTGCTGAGGGAGGGGATACTGTCGGAGGGTCAGTGCTGAGGGAGCAGGAACAGTTGGAGGGTCAGTGCTGAGGGAGCAATCACTGTCGGAGGGTCAGCGCTGCGGGAGCAGGTACTGTCGGAGGGTCAGTGGTGAGGGAGGGGCCACTGTCGGAGGGTCAGTGCTGAGGGAGGGGACACTGTCGGAGGGTCAGTGCTGAGGGAGTGGGCACTGTCGGAGGGTCAGTGCTGAGGGAGGGGGCACTGTTGGAGGGTCAGTCCAGGAAAAGGGCATTTATATCTTTCTGAAGGGTGTGGTGCTGGAAAAGCACAAAGGATCAAGCAGCATCAAGAACAGATGTGGCAGAGGTGGAGAGAGGAATTGGAAATAAGGGATGGTGTTTTTACAGAAGGCAAGGTGGGATGAGGTGTAGTCCAGGAAGCTGTTGGAGCCGATGGGTTTGCAGCAGATATCTGTGGTTAGACGGTAGGATTAATATCTTTCTGTCTATCTCTATTTCTCCCTCTCGGTCTCTCTCACCAATTCCATCTTGCTGGAATGATCAATGAAGAATACCTTTTACACTGTGTTCCTGGATTCCTCTACTCCACGACAAGTGAAAATAAAATAGAAATCTAAACCTAAGTCTTATCTGTCTAACTTCTCGAGTTGTTTGGACTCCCTCATCCCCTGCTACTCTCTGGTTTGAACACACCATCTGTCCAATCATATTTCCCACCAGCCACTCTCCCAATCCTTCCATGTCCCTTTCTATGTCCCTCTCTCATTCCTCCTTCATGTCACCCAGAGTCTCTCTGCCTCATTCCTCCCCTCACTCCGTCTCATTCTTCCCTCGCCTCTCCCTTTCTTTCTATCTCAATCTCTTTCCTCCCTAACCTTTCCCTCTCTCTCTTTGTTTGTCTCTCCCATTCTCCCGGTCCCTCTCTCTCTCTCTAGCTCACACACACACAATATCCATGTCTTTCTCTCTCTCTCTCTCTCTCTCTCTCTCTGTGTCCCATTCTCCTTGTGCCCTCTGCTCTCTCTCTATCGCCCTCTCTCTCTCCCATCTTCCCAGTGCTCCCTCCTCTCTCTGTCTCTCTCTCTCTCTCTCTCTGTGTCCCATTCTCCTTGTGCCCTCTGCTCTCTCTCTATCCCCCTCTCTCTCTCCCATCTTCCCAGTGCCCCCTCCTCTCTCTCTCTCTCTCTATCCCCCTCTCTCTCTCCCATCTTCCCAGTGCCCCCTCCTCTCTCTGTCTCTCTGTCTCTCTCTCTCTGTGTCCCATTCTCCTTGTGCCCTCTGCTCTCTCTCTATCCCCCTCTCTCTCTCCCATCTTCCCAGTGCCCCCTCCTCTCTCTCTCTCTCTCTCTCTCTCTCTGTGTCCCATTCTCCTGGTCCCCTTTGCTCTCTCTCTATCCCCCTCTCTCTCTCCCATCTTCCCAGTGCCCCCTCCTCTCTCTGTCTCTCTCTCTCTCTCTCTCTCTCTGTGTCCCATTCTCCTGGTCCCCTTTGCTCTCTCTCTATCCCCCTCTCTCTCTCCCATCTTCCCAGTGCCCCCTCCTCTCTCTGTCTCTCTCTCTCTCTCTCTCTCTCTCTCTCTGTGTCCCATTCTCCTGGTCCCCTTTGCTCTCTCTCTATCCCCCTCTCTCTCTCCCATCTTCCCAGTGCCCCCTCCTCTCTCTGTCTTTCTCTCTCTCTCTCTCTCTGTGTCCCATTCTCCTTGTGCCCTCTGCTCTCTCTCTATCCCCCTCTCTCTCTCCCATCTTCCCAGTGCCCCCTCCTCTCTCTGTCTCTCTCTCTCTCTCTCTCTCTCTGTGTCCCATTCTCCTTGTGCCCTTTGCTCTCTCTATCCCCTCCTCTCTCTCCCATCTTCCCATTGCCCCCTCCTCTCTCTCTCTCTCTCTGTGTCCCATTCTCCTGGTCCCGTTTGCTCTCTCTCTCTCCCTCTCTCTCTCCCATCTTCCCAGTGTCCCCTCCTCTCTCTGTCTCTCTCTCTCTCTCTCTCCCATCTTCCCAATGCCCCCTCCTCTCTCTGTTTCTCTCTCTCTCTCTCTCTGTCCCATTCTCCTTGTCCCCTTTGCTCTCTCTCTCTCACTCTCTCCCTCTCTCTGCCCCATCTTCCCAGTGCCCCCTCCTCTCTCTGTCTCTCTCTCTGTCTCAGATGGGCGGCACGGTGGCACAGTGGTTAGCACTGCTGCCTCACTGCGCTCGAGATCCGGGTTCAATTCCCGCTTCAGGTGACTAACTGTGTGGAGTTTGCACGTTCTCCCCGTGTCTGCGTGGGTTTACTCCGGGTGCTCCGGTTTCCTCCCACAGTCCAAAGATGTGCAGGTCAGGTGAATTGGCCATGCTAAATTGCCCGTAGTGTTAGGTTAAGGGTATAGGTGGGTTGCGCTTCGGCGGGGCGGTGTGGACTTGTTGGGCCAAAGGGCCTGTTTCCACACTGTAAGTAATCTAATCTAATCTAACCTCTCTCTGTGTCCCATTCTCCTGGTGCCCTTTGCTCTCTCTCTCCCACCTTCCCAGTGCCCCCTCCTCTCTCTCTCTCTCTCTCTATCTCTCTCTCTCTCCCATCTTCCCAGTGCCGCCTCCTCTCTCTATCTCTCCCACCTTCCCAGTGCCCCCTCCTCTCTCTGTCTCTCTCTCTCTCTCCCATCTTCCCAGTGCCGCCTCCTCTCTCTATCTCTCCCACCTTCCCAGTGCCCCCTCCTCTCTCTGTCTCTCTCTCTCTCCCACCTTCCCAGTGCCCCCTCCTCTCTCTCTCTCTCTGTCTCTCTCTCTCTCCCACATTCCCAGTGCCCCCTCCTCTCTCTGACTCTCTCTCTCTCTGTGTTGCTCTCCACAACATCTCCCTCACAGTGTCACCCACCCCCACAACGTACCATCATCCATGAAGCTGGGGATACAGATATTTCCACATTTGCTCTCACAGCAGCTCTGCCAGGCATCACAGTCTTCATCTCCGCTGCAACGATCTCCGAGTTTCAGGTCACACATGGGCTCCAGGCGGTGGGGAGCAGGACAGATATCATCACCTGGACAACACAGAGACAGTATGGATACGGTTGTACGGAAACACACAACTCCCTCGGATCGGCACGAGTGAGACACGAGAGCTGAACGAGGAACTCCCACTGCTCTTCCATCACGGATAGACCAGCTCCACAGCCCCGGGATTCAGGAAGCCTCATGTATTTAGGCAATTCCAGGTGAATCTCCAAATACCACCCTCCCACATCTCCCTAAACCGCGGACAAACACACACACACACAGACACACAAACTCACACACAGACACACACACACTCACACACACACTCACACACAGACACACACAGACACACACAAACACACTCTCTCACACACACACACAGACACACACTCGCACAGACACAGACACAGACACACACAGACACAGAAACACACACACACACACACAGACAGACACACACAAACACACACACACACACGCTCTCACACAGACACACACACACACACACTCACACACAGACACAGAGACATACACAGACAGACACAGACACACACTGTCACTCACACACACACACACAGACACATACACACAGACACACACACACTGTCACTCACACACACACACCCACACACTGACCCTCACAGACACACAAACACACCCACACACTGACCCACACAGACACACACACACACATCCACACACTGACCCACACACTATTACACACACACACGCCCACACACTGACCCTCACAGACACACAAACACACACCCAGCTCCCTGCCCACACTGCCATGTACTGTCATCACCACACCATCGTCTCTGATCAAACAGAGACACACTGATCACTTACGGCTCATGAGGAAACGAGGTACACATCTCTTTCCACAGGTGGCATTGCAGCATGACGACCAGGCATGGCAGTCAGTGTCATTCTGACACACGTCTCCCAACTTCATCTCACAGAATGGGTCCAAGCGGGTGGAGGCAGGGCACTGGGTCGCTGCAAGGAACATCAGGACATATGGAGAGGGTCACACTCCCACAGGGCAGGGACAGCATGGGGTTAGATACAGAGTAAAGGTCTCTCTACACCATCCCCCTGATCAAACACTCCCAGGGACAGGGACAGCATGGGGTTAGATACAGAGTAAAGGTCTCTCTACACCATCCCCCTGATCAAACACTCCCAGGGACAGGGACAGCATGGGGTTAGATACAGAGTAAAGGTCTCTCTACACCATCCCCCTGATCAAACACTCCCACAGGACAGGGACAGCATGGGGTTAGATACAGAGTAAAGGTCTCTCTACACCATCCCCCCGATCAAACACTCCCACAGGACACGGACAGCATGGGGTTAGATACAGAGTAAAGGTCTCTCTACACCATCCCCCCGATCAAACACTCCCACAGGACAGGGACAGCATGGGGTTAGATACAGAGTAAAGGTCTCTCTACACCATCCCCCCGATCAAACACTCCCAGGGACAGGGACAGCATGGGGTTAGATACAGAGTAAAGGTCTCTCTACACCATCCAAAGGTCTCTCTACACCATCCCCCCGATCAAACACTCCCAGGGACAGGGACAGCATGGGGTTAGATACAGACTAAAGGTCTCTCTACACCATCCCCCCGATCAAACACTCCCAGGGACAGGAACAGCAATGGGGTTAGCTACAGAGTAAAGGTCTCTCTACACCATCCCCCCGATCAAACACTCCCAGGGACAGGGACAGCATGGGGTTAGATACAGACTAAAGGTCTCTCTGCACCATCCCCCCCGATCAAACACTCCCAGGGACAGGGACAGCATGGGGTTAGATACAGAGTAAAGGTCCCTCTACACCATCCCCCCGATCAAACACTCCCAGGGACAGGGACAGCATGGGGTTAGATACAGACTAAAGGTCTCTCTGCACCATCCCCCCCGATCAAACACTCCCAGGGACAGGGACAGCATGGGGTTAGATACAGAGTAAAGGTCTCTCTACACCATCCCCCCGATCAAACACTCCCAGGGACAGGGACAGCATGGGGTTAGATACAGAGTAAAGGTCTCTCTGCACCATCCACCCCGATCAAACACTCCCAGGGACAGGGACAGCATGGGGTTAGATACAGAGTAAAGGTCTCTCTACACCATCCCCCCGATCAAACACTCCCAGGGACAGGGACAGCATGGGGTTAGATACAGACTAAAGGTCTCTCTACACCATCCCCCCGATCAAACACTCCCAGGGACAGGGACAGCATGGGGTTAGATACAGAGGAAAGGTCTCTCTACACCATCCCCCCGATCAAACACTCCCAGGGACAGGGACAGCATGGGGTTAGATACAGAGGAAAGGTCTCTCTACACCATCCCCCTGATCAAACACTCCCAGGGACAGGGACAGCATGGGGTTAGATACAGAGTAAAGGTCTCTCTACACCATCCCCCCGATGAAACACTCCCAGGGACAGGGACAGCATGGGGTTAGATACAGAGTAAAGGTCTCTCTACACCATCCCCCCGATCAAACACTCCCAGGGACAGGGACAGCATGGGGTTAGATACAGAGTAAAGGTCTCTCTACACCATCCCCCTGATCAAACACTCCCACAGGACAGGGACAGCATGGGGTTAGATACAGAGTAAAGGTCTCTCTACACCATCCCCCTGATCAAACACTCCCAGGGACAGGGACAGCATGGGGTTAGATACAGAGTAAAGGTCTCTCTACACCATCCCCCCGATCAAACACTCCCAGGGACAGGGACAGCATGGGGTTAGATACAGAGTAAAGGTCTCTCTACACCATCCCCCCGATCAAACACTCCCAGGGACAGGGACAGCATGGGGTTAGATAGAGAGGAAAGGTCTCTCTACACCATCCCCCCGATCAAACACTCCCAGGGACAGGGACAGCATGGGGTTAGATACAGAGTAAAGGTCTCTCTGCACCATCCCCCCCGATCAAACACTCCCAGGGACAGGGACAGCATGGGGTTAGATACAGAGTAAAGGTCTCTCTACACCATCCCCCCGATCAAACACTCCCAGGGACAGGGACAGCATGGGGTTAGATACAGAGTAAAGGTCTCTCTACACCATCCCCCTGATCAAACACTCCCAGGGACAGGGACACCATGGGGTTAGATACAGACTAAAGGTCTCTCTACACCATCCCCCCGATCAAACACTCCCACAGGACAGGGACAGCATGGGGTTAGATACAGAGTAAAGGTCTCTCTACACCATCCCCCTGATCAAACACTCCCAGGGACAGGGACACCATGGGGTTAGATACAGAGTAAAGGTCTCTCTACACCATCCCCCTGATCAAACACTCCCAGGGACAGGGACAGCATGGGGTATAGATAAAGAGTAAAGGTCTCTCTACACCATCCCCCTGATCAAACACTCCCACAGGACAGGGACAGCATGGGGTTAGATACAGAGTAAAGGTCTCTCTACACCATCCCCCCGATCAAACACTCCCAGGGACAGGGACAGCATGGGGTTAGATACAGAGTAAAGGTCTCTCTACACCATCCCCCCCGATCAAACACTCCCAGGGACAGGGACAGCATGGGGTTAGATACAGAGGAAAGGTCTCTCTACACCATCCCCCCGATCAAACACTCCCAGGGACAGGGACAGCATGGGGTTAGATACAGAGTAAAGGTCTCTCTACACCATCCCCCTGATCAAACACTCCCAGGGACAGGGACACCATGGGGTTAGATACAGAGTAAAGGTCTCTCTACACCATCCCCCCGATGAAACACTCCCAGGGACAGGGACAGCATGGGGTTAGATACAGAGTAAAGGTCTCTCTACACCATCCGCACGATCACACACTCCCAGGGACAGGGACAGCATGGGGTAAGATACTGAGTCAAGATACCGTATCAAGCCACTCCACACAGTTCCACTATTAAACATTCCCAGGACAGGACAGCAGAGGTTTAGGTACAGTGTGCAGCTCCCTCCACACTCTCCCACCATCGACCATTCCCAGGGACAGGGACACCATGGTGTTAGATACAGGGTGCAGCTCCCTGCACACTCTCCCACCATCCACCATTCCCGGGACAGGGACACCATGGTGTTAGATACAGGGTGCAGCTCCCTCCACACTCTCCCACCATCCACCATCCACCATTCCCAGGGACAGGGACACCATGACGTTAGATACAGGGTGCAGCTCCCTCCACACTGTCCCACCATCCACCATTCCCAGGGACAGGGACACCATGGGGTTAGATACAGGGTGCAGCTCCCTCCACACTGTCCCACCATCCACCATTCCCAGGGACAGTGTCACCATGGCGTTAGATACAGGGTGCAGCTCCCTCCACACTCTCCCACCATCCACCATTCCCAGGGACAGGGACACCATGACGTTAGATACAGGGTGCAGCTCCCTCCACACTGTCCCACCATCCACCATTCCCAGGGACAGGGACACCATGACGTTAGATACAGGGTGCAGCTCCCTCCACACTCTCCCACCATCCACCATTCCCAGGGACAGGGACACCATGGGGTTAGATACAGGGTGCAGCTCCCTCCACACTCTCCCACCATCCACCATTCCCAGGGACAGGGACACCATGGGGTTAGATACAGGGTGCAGCTCCCTCCACACTGTCCCACCATCCACCATTCCCAGGGACAGGGACACCATGGGGTTAGATACAGGGTGCAGCTCCCTCCACACTGTCCCACCATCCACCATTCCCAGGGACAGGGACACCATGGCGTTAGATACAGGGTGCAGCTCCCTCCACACTGTCCCACCATCCACCATTCCCAGGGACAGGGACACCATGGGGTTAGATACAGGATGCAGCTCCCTGCACACTCTCCCACCATCGACCATTCCCATGGACAGGGACACCATGGGGTTAGATACAGGGTGCAGCTCCCTCCACACTGTCCCACCATCCACCATTCCCAGGGACAGGGACACCATGGTGTTAGATACAGGGTGCAGCTCCCTCCACACTGTCCCACCATCCACCATTCCCATGGACAGGGACACCATGGCGTTAGATACAGGGTGCAGCTCCCTCCACACTCTCCCACCATCGACCATTCCCATGGACAGGGACACCATGGCGTTAGATACAGGGTGCAGCTCCCTCCACACTCTCCCACCATCCACCATTCCCAGGGACAGGGACACCATGGGGTTAGATACAGGGTGCAGCTCCCTTCACACTGTCCCACCATCCACCATTCCCAGGGACAGGGACACCATGGCGTTAGATACAGGGTGCAGCTCCCTCCACACTCTCCCACCATCCAACATTCACAGGGACAGGGACACCATGGGGTTAGATACAGGGTGCAGCTCCCTCCACACTCTCCCACCATCCACCATTCCCAGGGATAGGGACACCATGGGGTTAGATACAGGGTGCAGCTCCCTCCACACTGTCCCACCATCCACCATTCCCAGGGACAGGGACACCATGGCGTTAGATACAGGGTGCAGCTCCCTCCACACTCTCCCACCATCCAACATTCACAGGGACAGGGACACCATGGGGTTAGATACAGGGTGCAGCTCCCTCCACACTCTCCCACCATCCACCATTCCCAGGGATACGGACACCATGGGGTTAGATACAGGGTGCAGCTCCCTCCACACTCTCCCACCATCCACCATTCCCAGGGACAGGGACACCATGGGGTTAGATACAGGGTGCAGCTCCCTGCACACTCTCCCACCATCCACCATTCCCAGGGACAGGGACACCATGGGGTTAGATACAGGGTGCAGCTCCCTCCACACTGTCCCACCATCCACCATTCCCAGGGACAGGGACACCATGGCGTTAGATACAGGGTGCAGCTCCCTCCACACTGTCCCACCATCCACCATTCCCAGGGACAGGGACACCATGGCGTTAGATACAGGGTGCAGCTCCCTCCACACTGTCCCACCATCCACCATTCCCAGGGACAGGGACACCATGGCGTTAGATACAGGGTGCAGCTCCCTCCACACTCTCCCACCATCCACCATTCCCAGGGACAGGGACACCATGGGGTTAGATACAGGGTGCAGCTCCCTCCACACTCTCCCACCATCCACCATTCCCAGGGACAGGGACACCATGGTGTTAGATACAGGGTGCAGCTCCCTCCACACTGTCCCACCATCCACCATTCCCAGGGACAGGGACACCATGACGTTAGATACAGGGTGCAGCTCCCTCCACACTCTCCCACCATCCACCATTCCCAGGGACAGGGACACCATGGTGTTAGATACAGGGTGCAGCTCCCTCCACACTGTCCCACCATCCACCATTCCCAGGGACAGGGACACCATGGGGTTAGATACAGGGTGCAGCTCCCTCCACACTCTCCCACCATCGACCATTCCCAGGGACAGGGACACCATGGCGTTAGATACAGGGTGCAGCTCCCTCCACACTGTCCCACCATCCACCATTCCCAGGGACAGGGACACCATGGTGTTAGATACAGGGTGCAGCTCCCTCCACACTGTCCCACCATCCACCATTCCCAGGGACAGGGACACCATGGGGTTAGATACAGGGTGCAGCTCCCTCCACACTGTCCCACCATCCACCATTCCAAGAGACAGGGACACCAGGGGGTTAGATACAGGGTGCAGCTCCCTCCACACTCTCCCACCATCCACCATTCCCAGGGACAGGGACACCATGGCGTTAGATACAGGGTGCAGCTCCCTCCACACTGTCCCACCATCCACCATTCCCAGGGACAGGGACACCATGGTGTTAGATACAGGGTGCAGCTCCCTCCACACTGTCCCACCATCCACCATTCCCAGGGACAGGGACACCATGGGGTTAGATACAGGGTGCAGCTCCCTCCACACTGTCCCACCATCCACCATTCCCAGGGACAGGGACACCATGGTGTTAGATACAGGGTGCAGCTCCCTCCACACTGTCCCACCATCCACCATTCCCAGGGACAGGGACACCATGGGGTTAGATACAGGGTGCAGCTCCCTCCACACTCTCCCACCATCCACCATTCCCAGGGACAGGGACACCATGACGTTAGATACAGGGTGCAGCTCCCTCCACACTCTCCCACCATCCACCATTCCCAGAGACAGGGACACCAGGGGGTTAGATACAGGGTGCAGCTCCCTCCACACTGTCCGACCATCCACCATTCCCAGGGACAGGGATACCATGACGTTAGATACAGGGTGCAGCTCCCTCCACACTGTCCCACCATCCACCATTCCCAGGGACAGGGACACCATGGGGTTAGATACAGGGTGCAGCTCCCTCCACACTCTCCCACCATCCACCATTCACAGGGACAGGGACACCATGGGGTTAGATACAGGGTGCAGCTCCCTCCACACTCTCCCACCATCCACCATTCCCAGGGACAGGGACACCATGGTGTTAGATACAGGGTGCAGCTCCCTCCACACTCTCCCACCATCCACCATTCCCAGGGACAGGGACACCATGGTGTTAGATACAGGGTGCAGCTCCCTCCACACTCTCCCACCATCCACCATTCCCAGGGACAGGGACACCATGGCGTTAGATACAGGGTGCAGCTCCCTCCACACTGTCCCACCATCCACCATTCCTAGGGACAAGGACACCATGGCGTTAGATACAGGGTGCAGCTCCCTCCACACTCTCCCACCATCGACCATTCCCAGGGACAGGGACACCATGGGGTTAGATACAGGGTGCAGCTCCCTCCACACTGTCCCACCATCCACCATTCCCAGGGACAGGGACACCATGGGGTTAGATACAGGGTGCAGCTCCCTCCACACTGTCCCACCATCCACCATTCCCAGGGACAGGGACACCATGGTGTTAGATACAGGGTGCAGCTCCCTCCACACTCTCCCACCATCCACCATTCCCAGGGACAGGGACACCATGGCGTTAGATACAGAGTGCAGCTCCCTCCACACTGTCCCACCATCCACCATTCCCAGGGACAGGGACACCATGGTGTTAGATACAGGGTGCAGCTCCCTCCACACTGTCCCACCATCCACCATTCCCAGGGACAGGGACACCATGGTGTTAGATACAGGGTGTAGCTCCCTCCACACGGTCCCACCATCCACTATTCCCAGGGACAGGGACACCATGGCGTTAGATACAGGGTGCAGCTCCCTCCACTCTGTCCCACCATCCACCATTCCCAGGGACAGGGACACCATGGGGTTAGATACAGGGTGCAGCTCCCTCCACACTCTCCCACCATCCACCATTCCCAGGGACAGGGACACCATGGCGTTAGATACAGGGTGCAGCTCCCTCCACACTCTCCCACCATCCACCATTCCCAGGGACAGGGACACCATGGGGTTAGATACAGGGTGCAGCTCCCTCCACACTCTCCCACCATCCACCATTCCCAGGGACAGGGACACCATGGCGTTAGATACAAGGTGCAGCTCCCTCCACACTCTCCCACCATCCACCATTCCCAGGGACAGGGACACCATGGGGTTAGATACAGGGTGCAGCTCCCTCCACACTCTCCCACCATCCACCATTCCCAGGGACAGCGACACCATGACGTTAGATACAGGGTGCAGCTCCCTCCACACTCTCCCACCAACAAACCCTCCCGGCTCGATACCTGTAGCCAGTGGGATGATACACAGAGCTTAACAGGAGTGGTGCCTTACGTCTGGACAGGAACTTGAAGACACATCTATTCCCACAGGTGGTATTGCAGCAGGTTTGCCAGCCCTCACAGTCGTTGTCCTCATTGCACTGAGTATGGAAACTCATGGAACAGACGTGGCTCAGTCTGGAAGGTGAGGGACACCTTTGTTCGCTCCCTACAGAGACAGAGGCTCCATCTTAGCTTCAGAAACTGCTGCTGCTGCTGCTTGAACTATCATTCACTGACTTCGCCCCGAGCTCAAGGGCGGGGTGATAGAGAGAGAGACAGAGAGAGAGAGACAGAGAGAGAGAGGGAGAGAAAGAAATAGAGACAGAATGAGGGGGAGAGAGCAAAAGACAGGCAGGGAGAGAGAGAGAGACAGAGAGAGAGAAAGAAATAGAGACAGTGAGAGAGACAGACAGACACAGGGATAGAGAGTCAGAGACAAAGCTGGGTGGAGGGGGGGTGGTCACGAGAGAGAGAGAGAGAGAGAGAGAGCAAGAGAGAGATAGGAGGTTGGAGACAGAGACAGAGAGAAAGAGAAACAGTAATAGGGAGCAGGAGAGACAGACAGAGACAGAAAGAGAGGCGGGGGACAGAGGAAGACAGAGGCAGAGAGAAATAGACAAACATAGATATAGAGATGGAAAGAGAGAGGAAAGGAAAGAGAGACAAACAGCCAGACAGAGGAACAGACAGAGAGAAAGAAACAGACTGGGAGAGACAGAAAGAGAGACAGACAGAAAGAGCAAAACACAGTGACAGGGAGAGATAGAGAGAGAGGGAGGGAGGGAGACAGAGGCAGAGAGAGGGAGAAACTGAGGGACAGAGTTGGGGAGATGCAGACAGAGAGAGACACACACACAGAGTAAGAGAGAGAGAGGAGAGAGAGAGAGAGACAGAGAAATGGAGAGAGAGAGACAGAGAGGGAGCGACACAGTGAGAGACAGAGGGACAGAGATGGAGAGAGACAGATGGAGGGAGACAAAGAGAAACTGAACGGGAAAGAAAGGGAGAGTGAGAGATGTGATGGGACGAAAGAAGCTGTGAGAGAGAAAGAAAGAAAGAGACAGACACAAACTGACAAGAGAGACAGAGTTCCAAGAACTGATCATGTCTGCCCAATATCGCAGAGACGTCCATTGACAGAGGGAAAGACAGAGAGCGAGGGAGAGAGCGAGAGACACACATTCACACATACGCAGAAATAGCAACACAAACACAGTGACTTTCTGTGTCTCCCGATCCCTGATGAACATGCTCTGGGGTGGAGGTTGTGGGTGGGGAGGGAGACGGTAGAGTGGTGCTAAGTAAACGGGGTTACTTACCCCTGCTGCGGTAGGGATGGACACAGCGTTGCCCACAGCTGGTGTTGCAGCACATCTGCCATGCGTAGCAGTCATCATCCTCCTCACACACCTCGCCGTATTTCAGGTTACACACAGCAGAGAGGCGAGCAGGAGAAGGACACATTCCAGATGTCCGATCTGTCACACAGAGAGAGTGAGGGAGGGAAGGAGGGACAGGGAAAGGGAGAGAGATAGACACGGCTCAGACACAGAGGAAGGCCTCATCAAGGACATCAGTTCACCACACTCAGCCTGCTGGGAAAAGGATATTCCCAACACTCAACTTGCTGGGAAAAGGTATTCCCCACACCCAGCATGCTGGGAACAGGATATTCCCTATACCCAGCCTGCTGGGAGCAGAGTGTTCCCTACACCCAGCGTGCTGGGAACAGGATATTCCCTATACCCAGCCTGCTGGGAACAGGATATTCCCCACACTCAGCCTGCTGGGAACAGGATATTCCCCACACTCAGCCTGCTGGGAACAGGATATTCCCCATACACAGCCTGCTGGGAACAAGATATTCCCCACATGCAGCTTGCTGGGAGCAGGATGTTCCCCACAGTCAGCCTGCTGGGAGTAAAGTGCTCCCCACAATCAGCCTGCTGGGAACAGGATATTCCAAACAAAAAGCCTGCTGGGAACAGGCTGCTCACCAATACTCAGCCTGCTGGAGACAGGGTGTTCCCCACACTCAGGCTGCTGGGAACAGGTTGTTCCACACACTCAGGCTGTTGAGAACAGGGTATTCCACACTCTCAGCCTGCTGGGAGTGGGTTTCCTCCACATTCAGTCTGCTGGGAGTGGGTTTTCCCCACAGTCAGCCTGCTGGGAGCAGGATATTCCCCATACTCAGCCTGCTGGGAACAGGATATTCCTGACCATCAGCCTGCTAGGAACAAGGTGTTCCCCACACTCAGCCTGCTGGGAGCAGCGTGCTCCCCACACCTAGCCTGCTGGGACCAGGATATCCCCCACACTCAGCCTGCTGCCCGAAAGGTTGATTTCGCTGCTCGTTGGATGCTGCCTGAACTGCTGTGCTCTTCCAGCACCACTCATCCAGTTTTTACCTCAGCCTGCTGGGAGCAGAGTGCTCCCCACACTCAGCCTGCTGGAACCAGGGTGTTCCCCACACTCAGCCTGCTGGGACCAGGGTGTTCCCCACACTCAGCCTGCTGGGAGCAGGATATCCCCCATACTCAGCCTGCTGCCTGAAAGGTCGATTTCGCTGCTCGTTGGATGCTGCCTGAACTGCTGTGCTCTTCCAGCACCACTCATCCAGTTTTTACCTCAGCCTGCTGGGACCAGGGTGTTCCCCACACTCAGCCTGCTGCCCGAAAGGTTGATTTCGCTGCTCGTTGGATGCTGCCTGAACTGCTGTGCTCTTCCAGCACCACTCATCCAGTTTTTACCTCAGCCTACTGGGAGCAGAGTGCTCCCCACACTCAGCCTGCTGGGACCAGGGTGTTCCCACACTCAGCCGGCTGGGAGTGGGTTTTCTCCACACTCATGCTGCTGGGAGCAGGATATTCCCCACACCCAGCCTGCTGGGACCAGGGTCTTCCCCACACTCAGCCTGCTGGGAGCAGGATACTCCCCACACTCAGCCTGCTGGGAACAGGGTATTCCCCACACTCAGCCTGCTGAGAGCAGAGTGCTCCCCACACTCAGCCTGCTGGGACCAAGGTGTTCCCCACACTCAGCCTGCTGGGAGCAGGATATTCCCCATATTAAGCCTTCTGGGAGCAAAGTGCTCCCCACACTCAGCCTGCTGGGACCAGGATATCCCCCACACTCAGCCTGCTGGGACCAGGGTGTTCCCCACACTCAGCCTACTGGGACCAGGGTGTTCCCCACACTCAACCTGCTAGGGAGCAGAGTGCTCCCCACACTCAGCCTGCTGGGACCAGGATATCCCCCACACTCAGCCTGCTGGGAGCAGAGTGCTCCCCACACTCAGCCTGCTGGGACCAGGATATTCCCCCACACTCAGACTGCTCGGGAGCAGAGTGCTCCCCACACTCAGCCTGCTGGGACCAGGGTGCTCCCCACACTCAGCCTGCTGGGACCAGGGTGATCCCCACACTCAGCCTGCTGGAAGCAGAGTGCTCCCCACACTCAGCCTGCTGGGACCAGGATATCCCCCACACTCAGCCTGCTGGGAGCAGAGTGCTCCCCACACTCAGCCTGCTGGGACCAGGGTTTTCCCCATACTCAGCCGGCTGAGACCAGGGTGCTCCCCACACTCAGCCTGCTGGGACCAGGGTGATCCCCACACTCAGCCTGCTGGAAGCAGAGTGCTCCCCACACTCAGCCTGCTGGGACCAGGATATCCCCCACACTCAGCCTGCTGGGAGCAGAGTGCTCCCCACACTCAGCCTGCTGGGACCAGGGTTTTCCCCATACTCAGCCGGCTGAGACCAGGGTGTTCCCCACACTCAGCCTGCTGGGAGCAGAGTGCTCTCCACAATCAGCCTGCTGGGACCAGGGTGTTCCCCACACTCAGCCTGCTGGGAGCAGAGTGCTCCACACACTCAGCCTGCTGGGACCAGGATATTCCCCACACCCAGCCTGCTGGGAGCAGAGTGCTCTCCACAATCAGCCTGCTGGAACCAGGATATTCCCCACACTCAGCCTGCTGGGACCAAGGTGTTCCCCACACTCAGACAGCTGGGAGCAGAGTGCTCCCCACACTCAGCCTGCTGGGACCAGGGTGTTCCCCACACTCAGCCTGCTGGGAGCAGAGTACTCCTCACACTCAGCCTGCTGGGAGCAGAGTGCTCCCCACACCCAGCCTGCTGGGACCAGGGTGCTCCCCACACTCAGCCTGCTGGGAGCAGAGTGCTCCACACACTCATACTGCTGGGACCAGGGTGTTCCCCACACTCAGCCTGCTGGGAGCAGAGTGCTCCCCACACTCAGCCTGCTGGGACCAGGGTGATCCCCACACAAAGCCTGCTGGGACCAGGGTGTTCCCCACACTCAGCCTGCTGGGAGCAGAGTGCTCCCCACACTCAGCCTGTTGGGAGCAGAGTGCTCCCCACACTCAGCCTGCTGGGACCACGATATCTCCCACACTCAGACAGCTGGGAGCAGAGTGTTCCCCACACTCAGCCTGCTGGGACCAGGATATCCCCCATACTCAGCCTGCTGGGAGCAGAGTGCTCCCCACACTCAGCCTGCTGGGACCAGGATATCCCCCATACTCAGCCTGCTGGGAGCAGAGTGCTCCCCACACTCAGCCTGCTGGGACCAGGGTGTTCCCCATACTCAGCCTGCTGGCGGCAGTGTGATTACATGACCCTCTGCTGGGATTTAGCTGGATCTTGGAGGGACTAACCAACCATATGCAGTTACCTGAGACTGACAAACTCCTGCTCTGCCCCATGAAGGGATTGACACAGCGTCTACCGCACGGTGTCTCACAACATGACGTCCACTTGCCACAATCGTCATCATCTTCACACGAGACGCTGTGATTCATCCTGCAGACACGTTCCAGGCAGGACGGCTTAGGACATTCTCCAGATTTCCCAGAGTCTGCAAGTGTAACAGTTCCACTTATAGGAGAGATCAGGAGAGGTGTGGATGTGTGAGAGACAGAGACAGAGAGATTGAGAGGGTGGGGGAGAGAGGGACAGGGGGAGAATGAGAGGGAGATCAAGAACTGAGAGGAACAGGGAGGGAAATGTGACAAAGACAGAGAGAGACAGAGGAACGTGCAAGAGGCAGACTGAACAAGAGGAGACACAGAGAGAGGGCGAGAGAGAGACAGGAGAGATAGCAACACAGAGAGCAAGTGACAGAGGGAGAGACGTGACCAAGAAAGAGAGGGAGTCGAATGCGACAAAGACAGAAAGAGAGACACAGACGAACATGCAAGAGACAGACAGAACGAGAGGTGAAAGAAGGACAGGGAGAGAGACAGAGAGGAGAGATAGCAACACAGATGGACTGATGGAGAGACACGATGGAGAAAGAGTGGAATGTGACAATGACAGACATAGAGAGAGAGAGAGAGACACACAGACAGAGAGAGGGAGAGAGACAGAGAGAGAGGGAAAGACAGAGAGACACAGAGAGACAGACAGACAAAAAGGGAGAGAGAGAAACAGACAGACGTGCAAAGGATGGAGATGAAATGACGTCACACAGAGAAAGAGAGAGAGAGAGAGGTGTGCTGCAGGAATGCACAAAGAGAGGCAAAGGGAAATACACCACAGACACAAAGTGAGATATAAAGAAGCAAAGATCACAGTAGTGCCTCATACAGACAGGTTAAGCAGCCATTCCTTTTGGACCAGGAACTACCTCCATAAGACTTTCTGTAGAACGACAGGACACAACGTTTCTGACACCCAGCATCACAGCACCTTTGAGATCCAGCACAATCTTGGTCCGACTCACACACCTTCCCAAAAGTGGAGTTACACACACGGGCAAGATGGTCTGGGCGAGGGCACAGCCCGTCATCTTCCATTGGGAGAAAAGAGAGAGACAGAACCGCACGGGGTTAGACACAGAGTAAAGAACCCTCTGCACTGTCCCCATTAAACATTCCCAGGGACCGGGACAGCAGGGGGTTAGACACAGAGTAAAGAACCCTCTACACTGTCCCCATTAAACACTCCCAGGACAGGGACAGCAAGGGGTCAGACACAGAGTAAAGAACCCTCTACATTGTCCCCATTAAACACTCCCAGGACAGGGACACCATGCGGTTAGACACAGAGTAAAGAACCCTCTACATTGTCCCCATTAAACACTCCCAGGACAGGAACAGCACGGGGTTAGACACAGAGTAAAGAACCCTCTCCATTGTCCCCATTAAACACTTCCAGGACAGGGACAGCACGGGGTTAGACAGAGAGTAAAGAACACTCAACATTGTCCCCATTAAACACTCCCAGGACAGGGACACCACGGGGTTAGACACAGAGTAAAGAACCCTCTACATTGTCCCCATTAAACACTCCCAGGACAGGGACACCACGGGGTAAGACACAGAGTAAAGAACCCTCTACATTGTCCCCATTAAACACTCCCAGGACAGGGACAGCACGGGGTTAGACACAGAGTAAAGAACCCTCTACATTGTCCCCATTAAACACTCCCAGGACAGGGACACCACGGGGTTAGACACAGAGTAAAGAACCCTCTACATTGTCCCCATTAAACACTCCCAGGACAGGGACAGCACGGGGTTAGACACAGAGTAAAGAACCCTCTACATTGTCCCCATTAAACACTCCCAGGACAGGGACACCATGGGGTTAGACACAGAGTAAAGAACCCTCTACATTGTTCCCATTAAACACTCCCAGGACAGGGACAGCACGGGGTTAGAAACAGAGTAAAGAACGATATACATTGTCCACATTAAACACTCCCAGGAAAGGGACCACACGGGGTTAGACACAGAGTAAAGAACCCTCTACATTGTCCCCATTAAACACTCCCAGGACAGGGGCAGAACGGGGTTAGACACAGAGTAAAGAACCCTCTACATTGTCCCCATTAAACACTCCCAGGACAGGGACAGCACGGGGTCAGATACAGAGTAAAGTTCACTTTGCACTCTCCGCACTAAACGCTCCCACGACAGGGACAGCATTGGGTTAGATGCAGAGTAAAGAACCCTCTACATAGTCCCCATTAAACACTCCCAGGACAGGGACACCACGGGGTTAGACACAGAGTAAAGAACCCTCTACATTGTCCCCATTAAACATTCCCAGGGACCGGGACACCACGGGGTTAGACACAGAGTAAAGAACCCTCCACACTGTCCCCATTAAACACTCTCAGGACAGGGACAGCATGGGGTTAGACACAGAGTAAAGAACCCTTTACATTGTCCCCATTAAACACTCCCAGGAAAGGGACACCACGGGGTTAGGTACAGAGGACAGCTTCCTCCACACTGTCCCACATCGAAGAACTGCAGTTCACGGACAGCATGGGGTCAGATGCAGAGTAAAGTTCACTTTGCACTCTCCGCACTAAACACTCCCAGGACAGGGACAGCATGGGGTTAGACACAGAGTAACGCTGCCTCTAACTCACCCCCATCAGACTCCCCAAGGACAGGGACAGCACATGGTGAGATACACATTGAAACATTGCTCTGTCCTGTCCCACACCACATCCATTCAGGAACACCAGATGAACAGTGAGTGAAGCTCAGACAAGAAGAACTCACCATTTCTGAAATGCCTGAGGACACATCTGTACCCACACGGGGTCATGCAGCACGTGCCCCATCTGCCACAGTCGCTCTCATTTCTACATTCCCTGCCCAGAGTTGTGTTACACACATAGCTAAGTTGACTTGGGCTTGAGCACTCTCCGGGTCTCTCACCTGGAAACACAACATTCCGATATAAGACTCGACTTACACACGAGAGGGGAGACCGACAGGGATTCCACATCAGGGATATATTTGCTGTTTTCAGGAGTTCCATGGTCCAGATAAATTTTTGGATCAATCTGGAGAGAAGGATTGACCACAGTCTACTCCCACCAGTCTCAGGCCATGTTTAGTCTGCTCCCTGCAGTCTCGGGACTCTCTCAGTCTGCTCCCTGCAGTCTCGGGACTCTCTCACTCGACTCCCTGCAGTCTCGGGACTCTCTCACTCTGCTCCCCACAGTCTCGGGACTCTCTCAGTCGGCTCCTGCAGTCTCGGGACTCTCTCAGTCTGCTCCCTGCAGTCTCGGGACTCTCTCAATCTGATCCCTGCAGTCTCGGGACTCTCTTAGTCTGCTCCCTGTAGTCTTGGGTCTCTCTCACTCTACTCCCTGCAGTCTCGGGACTCTCTCAGTCTGCCCCCTGCAGTCTCGGGACTCTCTCACTCTGCTCCCTGCAGTCTCGGGACTCTCTCACTCTGCTCCCTGCAGTCTCGGGACTCTCTCACTCTGCTCCCCACAGTCTCGGGACTCTCTCACTCTACTCCCTGCAGTCTCAGGACTCTCTCACTCTGCTCCCTGCAGTCTCGGGGCTCTCTCACTCTGGTCTCTGCAGTCTCGGGACTCTCTCACTCTGCTCCATGCAGTCTCGGAACTCTCTCACTCTGGTCTCTGCAGTCTCGGGACTCTCTCACTCTGCTCCCTGCAGTCTCGGGACTCTCTCACTCTGATCCCTGCAGTCTCGGGACTCTCTCACTCTGCTCCCTGCAGTCTCGGGACTCTCTCACTCTGCTCCCTGCAGTCTCGGGACTCTCTCACTCTGCTCCCCGCAGTCTCGGGACTCTCTCACTCTGCTCCCCGCAGTCTCGGGACTCTCTCACTCCGATCCCTGCAGTCTCGGGACTCTCTCACTCTGATCCCTGCAGTCTCGGGACTCTCTCACTCTGCTCCCTGCAGTCTCGGGTCTCCTTCACTCTGCTCCCTGCAGTCTCGGGACTCTCTCACTCTGATCCCTGCAGTCTCGGGACTCTCTCACTCTGCTCCCCACAGTCACGGGACTCTCTCAGTCTGCTCCCCGCAGTCTCGGGACTCTCTCTGTCTGCTCCCCGCAGTCTCGGAACTCTCTCACTCTGCTCCCTGCAGTCTCGGGACTCTCTCACTCTGGTCCCTGCAGTCTCGGAACTCTCTCACTCTGCTCCCCACAGTCTCGGGACTCTCTCACTCTGCTCCCTGCAGTCTCGGGACTCTCTCACTCTGCTCCCCACAGTCTCGGGACTCTCTCACTCTGCTCCCTGCAGTCTCGGGACTCTCTCACTCTGCTCCCTGCAGTCTCGGGACTCTCTCACTCTGCTCCCTGCAGTCTCGGAACTCTCTCTGTCTGCTCCCTGCAGTCTCGGGACTCTCTCACTCTGCTCCCTGCAGTCTCGGGACTCTCTCACTCTGCTCCCCACAGTCTCGGGACTCTCTCACTCTGCTCCCTGCAGTCTCGGGACTCTCTCACTCTGCTCCCTGCAGTCTCGGGACTCTCTCAGTCTGCTCCCTGCAGTCTCGGGACTCTCTCAGTCTGCTCCCAGCAGTCTTGGGACTCTCTCATTCTGCTCCCTGAAGTCTCGGGACTCTCTCACTCTGCTCCCTGCAGTCTTGAGACTCTCTCACTCTGCTCCCGACAGTCTCGGGACTCTCTCACTCTGCTCCCTGCAGTCTCGGGACTCTCTCAGTCTGCTCCCTGCAGTCTCGGGACTCTCTCAGTCGGCTCCCTGTAGTCTCGGGACTCTCTCACTCTGCTCCCCACAGTCTCGGGACTCTCTCACTCCGATCCCTGCAGTCTCGGGACTCTCTCACTCTGGTCCCTGCAGTCTCGGAACTCTCTCACTCCGATCCCTGCAGTCTCGGGACTCTCTCACTCTGCTCCCCACAGTCTCGGGACTCTCTCACTCCGATCCCTGCAGTCTCGGGACTCTCTCAATCTGGTCCCTGCAGTCTCGGAACTCTCTCACTCTACTCCCTGAAGTCTCGGGACTCTCTCACTCTGCTCCCTGCAGTCTCGGGACTCTCTCACTCTGCTCCCTGCAGTCTCGGGACTCTCTCACTCTGCTCCCTGCAGTCTCGGGACTCTCTCTCTGTCTACTCCCTGCAGTCTCGGGACTCTCTCAGTCTGCTCCCCGCAGTCTCGGGACTCTCTCAGTCTGCTCCCCGCAGTCTCGGGACTCTCTCAGTCTGCTCCCTGCAGTCTCGGGACTCTCTCACTCTGCTCCCTGCAGTCTCGGGACTCTCTCACTCTGCTCCCTGCAGTCTCGGGGCTCTCTCAGTCTGCTCCCCGCAGTCTCGGGACTCTCTCACTCTGCTCCCTGCAGTCTCGGGACTCTCTCAGTCTGCTCCCTACAGTCTCGGGACTCTCTCACTCTGCTCCCTGTAGTCTCGGGACTCTCTCACTCTGCTCCCTGCAGTCTCGGGACTCTCTCACTCTGCTCCCCGCAGTCTCGGGACTCTCTCACTCTGATCCCTGCAGTCTCGGGACTCTCTCACTCTGCTCCCTGCAGTCTCGGGACTCTCTCAGTCTGCTCCCTACAGTCTCGGGACTCTCTCAGTCTGCTCCCTGCAGTCTCGGGACTCTCTCACTCTGGTCACTGCAGTCTCGGGACTCTCTCACTCTGGTCTCTGCAGTCTCGGGACTCTCTCACTCTGCTCCATGTAGTCTCGGGTCTCTCTCAGTCTGCTTCCTGCAGTCTCGGGACTCTCTCAGACTGCGCCCTGCAGTCTCGGGACTCTCTCAGTCTGCTCCCTACAGTCTCGGGACTCTCTCACTCTGCTCCCTGCAGTCTCGGGACTCTCTCACTCTGCTCCCCACAGTCTCGGGACTCTCTCTCTGTCTACTCCCTGCAGTCTCGGGACTCTCTCAGTCTGCTCCCTGCAGTCTCGGGACTCTCTCACTCTGCTCCCTGCAGTCTTGGGACTCTCTCACTCTGCTCCCCGCAGTCTCGGGACTCTCTCACTCTGATCCCCACAGTCTCGGGACTCTCTCAGTCTGCTCCCTGCCGTCTCGGGACTCTCTCAGTCTGCTCCCTGCAGTCTCGGGACTCTCTCTGTCTGCTCCCTGCATTCTCGGGACTCTCTCACTCTGGTCCCTGCAGTCTCGGAACTCTCTCACTCTACTCCCTGAAGTCTCGGGACTCTCTCACTCTGCTCCCTGTAGTCTCGGGACTCTCTCACTCTGCTCCCTGCAGTCTCGGGACTCTCTCACTCTGCTCCCTGCAGTCACGGGACTCTCTCACTCTGGTCACTGCAGTCTCGGGACTCTCTCACTCTGGTCCCTGCAGTCTCGGAACTCTCTCACTCTACTCCCTGAAGTCTCGGGACTCTCTCACTCTGCTCCCTGTAGTCTCGGGACTCTCTCACTCTGCTCCCTGCAGTCTCGGGACTCTCTCACTCTGCTCCCTGCAGTCTCGGGACTCTCTCACTCTGCTCCCTGCAGTCTCGGGACTCTCTCACTCTGCTACCTGCAGTCTCGGGACTCTCTCACTCTGCTCCCTGCAGTCTCGGGGCTCTCTCACTCTGATCCCTGCAGTCTCGGGACTCTCTCACTCTGCTCCCTGCAGTCTCGGGACTCTCTCAGTCTGCTCCCTGCAGTCTCGGGACTCTCTCAGTCTGCTCCCTGCAGTCTCGGGACTCTCTCAGTCTGCTCCCTGCAGTCTCGGGACTCTCTCAGTCTGCTCCCTGCAGTCTCGGGACTCTCTCAGTCTGCTCCCTGCAGTCTCGGGACTCTCTCAGTCTGCTCCCTGCAGTCTCGGGACTCTCTCACTCTGCTCCCCGCAGTCTCGGGACTCTCTCAGTCTGCTCCCTGCAGTCTCCGGACTCTCTCAGTCTGTTCCCTGCAGTCTCGGGACTCTCTCAGTCTGCTCCCCACAGTCTCGGGACTCTCTCACTCTGCTCCCTGCAGTCTCGGGACTCTCTCACTCTGCTCCCCGCAGTCTCGGGACTCTCTCAGTCTGCTCCCTGCAGTCTCAGGACTCTCTCAGTCTGCTCCCCGCAGTCTGGGGACTCTCTCACTCTACTCCCTGCAGTCTCAGGACTCTCTCACTCTGCTCCCTGCAGTCTCGGGGCTCTCTCACTCTGGTCTCTGCAGTCTCGGGACTCTCTCACTCTGCTCCATGCAGTCTCGGAACTCTCTCACTCTGGTCTCTGCAGTCTCGGGACTCTCTCACTCTGCTCCCTGCAGTCTCGGGACTCTCTCACTCTGATCCCTGCAGTCTCGGGACTCTCTCACTCTGCTCCCTGCAGTCTCGGGACTCTCTCACTCTGCTCCCTGCAGTCTCGGGACTCTCTCACTCTGCTCCCCGCAGTCTCGGGACTCTCTCACTCTGCTCCCCGCAGTCTCGGGACTCTCTCACTCCGATCCCTGCAGTCTCGGGACTCTCTCACTCTGATCCCTGCAGTCTCGGGACTCTCTCACTCTGCTCCCTGCAGTCTCGGGTCTCCTTCACTCTGCTCCCTGCAGTCTCGGGACTCTCTCACTCTGATCCCTGCAGTCTCGGGACTCTCTCACTCTGCTCCCCACAGTCACGGGACTCTCTCAGTCTGCTCCCCGCAGTCTCGGGACTCTCTCTGTCTGCTCCCCGCAGTCTCGGAACTCTCTCACTCTGCTCCCTGCAGTCTCGGGACTCTCTCACTCTGGTCCCTGCAGTCTCGGAACTCTCTCACTCTGCTCCCCACAGTCTCGGGACTCTCTCACTCTGCTCCCTGCAGTCTCGGGACTCTCTCACTCTGCTCCCCACAGTCTCGGGACTCTCTCACTCTGCTCCCTGCAGTCTCGGGACTCTCTCACTCTGCTCCCTGCAGTCTCGGGACTCTCTCACTCTGCTCCCTGCAGTCTCGGAACTCTCTCTGTCTGCTCCCTGCAGTCTCGGGACTCTCTCACTCTGCTCCCTGCAGTCTCGGGACTCTCTCACTCTGCTCCCCACAGTCTCGGGACTCTCTCACTCTGCTCCCTGCAGTCTCGGGACTCTCTCACTCTGCTCCCTGCAGTCTCGGGACTCTCTCAGTCTGCTCCCTGCAGTCTCGGGACTCTCTCAGTCTGCTCCCAGCAGTCTCGGGACTCTCTCATTCTGCTCCCTGAAGTCTCGGGACTCTCTCACTCTGCTCCCTGCAGTCTTGAGACTCTCTCACTCTGCTCCCGACAGTCTCGGGACTCTCTCACTCTGCTCCCTGCAGTCTCGGGACTCTCTCAGTCTGCTCCCTGCAGTCTCGGGACTCTCTCAGTCGGCTCCCTGTAGTCTCGGGACTCTCTCACTCTGCTCCCCACAGTCTCGGGACTCTCTCACTCCGATCCCTGCAGTCTCGGGACTCTCTCACTCTGGTCCCTGCAGTCTCGGAACTCTCTCACTCCGATCCCTGCAGTCTCGGGACTCTCTCACTCTGCTCCCCACAGTCTCGGGACTCTCTCACTCCGATCCCTGCAGTCTCGGGACTCTCTCACTCTGGTCCCTGCAGTCTCGGAACTCTCTCACTCTACTCCCTGAAGTCTCGGGACTCTCTCACTCTGCTCCCTGCAGTCTCGGGACTCTCTCACTCTGCTCCCTGCAGTCTCGGGACTCTCTCACTCTGCTCCCTGCAGTCTCGGGACTCTCTCTCTGTCTACTCCCTGCAGTCTCGGGACTCTCTCAGTCTGCTCCCCGCAGTCTCGGGACTCTCTCAGTCTGCTCCCCGCAGTCTCGGGACTCTCTCAGTCTGCTCCCTGCAGTCTCGGGACTCTCTCACTCTGCTCCCTGCAGTCTCGGGACTCTCTCACTCTGCTCCCTGCAGTCTCGGGGCTCTCTCAGTCTGCTCCCCGCAGTCTCGGGACTCTCTCACTCTGCTCCCTGCAGTCTCGGGACTCTCTCAGTCTGCTCCCTACAGTCTCGGGACTCTCTCACTCTGCTCCCTGTAGTCTCGGGACTCTCTCACTCTGCTCCCTGCAGTCTCGGGACTCTCTCACTCTGCTCCCCGCAGTCTCGGGACTCTCTCACTCTGATCCCTGCAGTCTCGGGACTCTCTCACTCTGCTCCCTGCAGTCTCGGGACTCTCTCAGTCTGCTCCCTACAGTCTCGGGACTCTCTCAGTCTGCTCCCTGCAGTCTCGGGACTCTCTCACTCTGGTCACTGCAGTCTCGGGACTCTCTCACTCTGGTCTCTGCAGTCTCGGGACTCTCTCACTCTGCTCCATGTAGTCTCGGGTCTCTCTCAGTCTGCTTCCTGCAGTCTCGGGACTCTCTCAGACTGCGCCCTGCAGTCTCGGGACTCTCTCAGTCTGCTCCCTACAGTCTCGGGACTCTCTCACTCTGCTCCCTGCAGTCTCGGGACTCTCTCACTCTGCTCCCCACAGTCTCGGGACTCTCTCTCTGTCTACTCCCTGCAGTCTCGGGACTCTCTCAGTCTGCTCCCTGCAGTCTCGGGACTCTCTCACTCTGCTCCCTGCAGTCTTGGGACTCTCTCACTCTGCTCCCCGCAGTCTCGGGACTCTCTCACTCTGATCCCCACAGTCTCGGGACTCTCTCAGTCTGCTCCCTGCCGTCTCGGGACTCTCTCAGTCTGCTCCCTGCAGTCTCGGGACTCTCTCTGTCTGCTCCCTGCATTCTCGGGACTCTCTCACTCTGGTCCCTGCAGTCTCGGAACTCTCTCACTCTACTCCCTGAAGTCTCGGGACTCTCTCACTCTGCTCCCTGTAGTCTCGGGACTCTCTCACTCTGCTCCCTGCAGTCTCGGGACTCTCTCACTCTGCTCCCTGCAGTCACGGGACTCTCTCACTCTGGTCACTGCAGTCTCGGGACTCTCTCACTCTGGTCCCTGCAGTCTCGGAACTCTCTCACTCTACTCCCTGAAGTCTCGGGACTCTCTCACTCTGCTCCCTGTAGTCTCGGGACTCTCTCACTCTGCTCCCTGCAGTCTCGGGACTCTCTCACTCTGCTCCCTGCAGTCTCGGGACTCTCTCACTCTGCTCCCTGCAGTCTCGGGACTCTCTCACTCTGCTACCTGCAGTCTCGGGACTCTCTCACTCTGCTCCCTGCAGTCTCGGGGCTCTCTCACTCTGATCCCTGCAGTCTCGGGACTCTCTCACTCTGCTCCCTGCAGTCTCGGGACTCTCTCAGTCTGCTCCCTGCAGTCTCGGGACTCTCTCAGTCTGCTCCCTGCAGTCTCGGGACTCTCTCAGTCTGCTCCCTGCAGTCTCGGGACTCTCTCAGTCTGCTCCCTGCAGTCTCGGGACTCTCTCAGTCTGCTCCCTGCAGTCTCGGGACTCTCTCAGTCTGCTCCCTGCAGTCTCGGGACTCTCTCACTCTGCTCCCCGCAGTCTCGGGACTCTCTCAGTCTGCTCCCTGCAGTCTCCGGACTCTCTCAGTCTGTTCCCTGCAGTCTCGGGACTCTCTCAGTCTGCTCCCCACAGTCTCGGGACTCTCTCACTCTGCTCCCTGCAGTCTCGGGACTCTCTCACTCTGCTCCCCGCAGTCTCGGGACTCTCTCAGTCTGCTCCCTGCAGTCTCAGGACTCTCTCAGTCTGCTCCCCGCAGTCTGGGGACTCTCTCAGTCTGCTCCCTGCAGTCTCAGGACTCTCTCAGTCTGTTCCCTGCAGTCTCGGGACTCTCTCACTCTGGTCTCTGCAGTCTCGGGACTCTCTCACTCTGCTCCCTGCAGTCTCCGGACTCTCTCAGTCTGTTCCCTGCAGTCTCGGGACTCTCTCACTCTGCTCCCCACAGTCTCGGGACTCTCTCAGTCTGATCCCTGCAGTCTCGGGACTCTCTCACTCTGCTCCCTGCAGTCTCGGGACTCTCTCAGACTGCGCTCTGCAGTCTCGCGTCTCTCTCACTCTGCTCCCCGCAGTCTCGGGACTCTCTCACTCTGCTCCCTGCAGTCTCGGGACTCTCTCACTCTGCTCCCCGCAGTCTCGGGACTCTCTCATTCTGCTCCCTGAAGCCTCGGGACTCTCTCACTCTGCTCCCTGCAGTCTTGGGACTCTCTCACTCTGCTCCCCACAGTCTCGGGACTCTCTCACTCTGCTCCTTGCAGTCTCGGGACTCTCTATGTCTGCTCCCTGCAGTCTCGGGACTCTCACACTCTGCTCCCCACAGTCTCGGGACTCTCTCACTCTGGTCCCTGCAGTCTCGGGACTCTCTCAGTCTGCTCCCTGCAGTCTCGGAACTCTCTCAGTCGGCTCCCTGCAGTCTCGGGACTCTCTCACTCCGATCCCTGCAGTCTCGGGACTCTCTCACTCTGGTCCCTGCAGTCTCGGGACTCTCTCAGTCTGCTCCCTGCAGTCTCGGAACTCTCTCAGTCGGCTCCCTGCAGTCTCGGGACTCTCTCACTCCGATCCCTGCATTCTCGGGACTCTCTCACTCTGGTCCCTGCAGTCTCGGGACTCTCTCACTCTGCTCCCTGTTATCTCGGGACTCTCTCACTCTGCTCCCTGCAGTCTCGGGACTCTCTCACTCTGCTCCCCGCAGTCTCGGGACTCTCTCAGTCTGCTCCCTGCAGTCTCGGGACTCTCTCACTCTGCTCCCTGCAGTCTCGGGACTCTCTCACTCTGCTCCCTGCAGTCTCGGAACTCTCTCACTCTACTCCCTGAAGTCTCGGGACTCTCTCACTCTGCTCCCTGTAGTCTCGGGACTCTCTCACTCTGCTCCCTGCAGTCTCGGGACTCTCTCACTCTGCTCCCTGCAGTCTCGGGACTGTCTCACTCTGCTCCCTGCAGTCTCGGGACTCTCTCTCTGTCTACTCCCTGCAGTCTCGGGACTCTCTCAGTCTGCTCCCCGCAGTCTCGGGACTCTCTCACTCTGCTACCTGCAGTCTCGGGACTCTCTCACTCTGCTCCCTGCAGTCTCGGGACTCTCTCACTCTGCTCCCTGCAGTCTCGGGACTCTCTCAGTCTGCTCCCTGCAGTCTTGGGACTCTCTCAGTCTGCTTCCTGCAGTCTCGGGACTCTCTCAGTCTGCTCCCCGCAGTCTCGGGACTCTCTCAGTCTGCTCCCTGCAGTCTCGGGACTCTCTCACTCTGCTCCCTGCAGTCTCGGGACTCTCTCACTCTGATCCCTGCAGTCTCGGGACTCTCTCACTCTGCTCCCTGCAGTCTCGGGACTCTCTCTCTGTCTACTCCCTGCAGTCTCGGGACTCTCTCAGTCTGCTCCCCGCAGTCTCGGGACTCTCTCACTCTGCTCCCTGCAGTCTCGGGACTCTCTCACTCTGCTCCCTGCAGTCTTGGGACTCTCTCAGTCTGCTCCCTGCAGTCTTGGGACTCTCTCACTCTGCTCCCTGCAGTCTCGGGACTCTCTCAGTCTGCTCCCTGCAGTCTCGGGACTCTCTCACTCTGCTCCCTGCAGTCTCGGGACTCTCTCACTCTGCTCCCTGCAGTCTCGGGACTCTCTCACTCTGCTCCCTGCAGTCTCGGGACTCTCTCACTCTGCTCCCTGCCGTCTCGGGACTCTCTCAGTCTGCTCCCTGCAGTCTCGGGACTCTCTCAGTCTGCTCCCTGCAGTCTCGGGACTCTCTCACTCTGCTCCCCACAGTCTCGGGACTCTCTCACTCTGCTCCCTGCAGTCTCGGGACTCTCTCTCTGTCTACTCCCTGCAGTCTCGGGACTCTCTCAGTCTGCTCCCCGCAGTCTCGGGACTCTCTCACTCTGCTCCCTGCAGTCTCGGGACTCTCTCACTCTGCTCCCTGCAGTCTCGGGACTCTCTCAGTCTGCTCCCTGCAGTCTTGGGACTCTCTCAGTCTGCTTCCTGCAGTCTCGGGACTCTCTCAGACTGCGCCCTGCAGCCTCGCGTCTCTCTCACTCTGCTCCCTGCAGTCTCGGGACTCTCTCAGTCTGCTCCCTGCAGTCTCGGGACTCTCTCACTCTGCTCCCTGCAGTCTCGGGACTCTCTCAGTCTGCTCCCTACAGTCTCGGGACTCTCTCAGTCTGCTCCCTGCAGTCTCGGGACTCTCTCACTCTGCTCCCTGCAGTCTCGGGACTCTCTCACTCTGCTCCCTGCAGTCTCGGGACTCTCTCACTCTGCTCCCTGCAGTCTCGGGACTCTCTCACTCTGCCCCCTGCAGTCTCGGGACTCTCTCACTCTGCTCCCCACAGTCTCGCGTCTCTCTCACTCTGCTCCCTGCAGATTCGGGACTCTCTCAGTCTGCTCCCTGCAGTCTCGGGACTCTCTCACTCTGCTCCCTGCAGTCTCGGGACTCTCTCAGTCTGCTCCCTGCAGTCTCGGGACTCTCTCACTCTGCTCCCTGCAGTCTCGGGACTCTATCAGTCTGCTCCCTGCAGTCTCGGGACTCTCTCACTCTGCTCCCCGCAGTCTCGGGACTCTCTCACTCTGCTCCCTGTAGTCTCGGGACTCTCCCACTCTGGTCCCTGCAGTCTCGGGACTCTCTCACTCTGCTCCCTGCAGTCTCGGGACTCTCTCACTCTGGTCACTGCAGTCTCGGGACTTTCTCACTCTGCTCCATGCAGTCTCGGGACTCTCTCAGTGGGCTCCCTGCAGTCTCGGGACTCTCTCAGTCTGCTCCCTGCAGTCTCGGGACTCTCTCACTCTGCTCCCCACAGTCACGGGACTCTCTCACTCTGCTCCCTGCAGTCTCGGGACTCTCTCAGTCTGCTCCCTGCAGTCTCGGGACTCTCTCAGTCTGCTCCCTGCAGTCTCGGGACTCTCTCAGTCTGCTCCCTGCAGTCTCGGGACTCTCTCACTCTGGTCCCTGCAGTCTCGGGACTCTCTCAGTCTGCTCCCTGCAGTCTCGGGACTCTCTCACTCTGCTCCCTGCAGTCTCGGGACTCTCTCACTCTGCTCCCTGCAGTCTCGGGACTCTCTCACTCTGCTCCCCACAGTCTCGGGACTCTCTCACTCTGCTCCCTGCAGTCTCGGGACTCTCTCAGTCTGATCCCTGCAGTCTCGGGACTCTCTCAGTCTACTCCCTGCAGTCTCGGGACTCTCTCTGTCTGCTCCCTGCAGTCTCGGAACTCTCTCAGTCGGCTCCCTGCAGTCTCGGGACTCTCTCACTCCGATCCCTGCAGTCTCGGGACTCTCTCACTCTGGTCCCTGCAGTCTCGGGACTCTCTCAGTCTGCTCCCTGCAGTCTCGGAACTCTCTCAGTCGGCTCCCTGCAGTCTCGGGACTCTCTCACTCCGATCCCTGCAGTCTCGGGACTCTCTCACTCTGGTCCCTGCAGTCTCGGGACTCTCTCAGTCTGCTCCCTGCAGTCTCGGGACTCTCTCACTCTGCTCCCTGCAGTCTTGGGACTCTCTCACTCTGCTCCCCGCAGTCTCGGGACTCTCTCACTCTGATCCCCACAGTCTCGGGACTCTCTCAGTCTGCTCCCTGCCGTCTCGGGACTCTCTCAGTCTGCTCCGTGCAGTCTCGGGACTCTCTCTGTCTGCTCCCTGCATTCTCGGGACTCTCTCACTCTGGTCCCTGCAGTCTCGGAACTCTCTCACTCTACTCCCTGAAGTCTCGGGACTCTCTCACTCTGCTCCCTGTAGTCTCGGGACTCTCTCACTCTGCTCCCTGCAGTCTCGGGACTCTCTCACTCTGCTCCCTGCAGTCACGGGACTCTCTCACTCTGGTCACTGCAGTCTCGGGACTCTCTCACTCTGGTCCCTGCAGTCTCAGAACTCTCTCACTCTACTCCCTGAAGTCTCGGGACTCTCTCACTCTGCTCCCTGTAGTCTCGGGACTCTCTCACTCTGCTCCCTGCAGTCTCGGGACTCTCTCACTCTGCTCCCTGCAGTCTCGGGACTCTCTCACTCTGCTCCCTGCAGTCTCGGGACTCTCTCACTCTGCTACCTGCAGTCTCGGGACTCTCTCACTCTGCTCCCTGCAGTCTCGGGGCTCTCTCACTCTGATCCCTGCAGTCTCGGGACTCTCTCACTCTGCTCCCTGCAGTCTCGGGACTCTCTCAGTCTGCTCCCTGCAGTCTCGGGACTCTCTCAGTCTGCTCCCTGCAGTCTCGGGACTCTCTCAGTCTGCTCCCTGCAGTCTCGGGACTCTCTCAGTCTGCTCCCTGCAGTCTCGGGACTCTCTCAGTCTGCTCCCTGCAGTCTCGGGACTCTCTCAGTCTGCTCTCTGCAGTCTCGGGACTCTCTCACTCTGCTCCCCGCAGTCTCGGGACTCTCTCAGTCTGCTCCCTGCAGTCTCCGGACTCTCTCAGTCTGTTCCCTGCAGTCTCGGGACTCTCTCAGTCTGCTCCCCACAGTCTCGGGACTCTCTCACTCTGCTCCCTGCAGTCTCGGGACTCTCTCACTCTGCTCCCCGCAGTCTCGGGACTCTCTCAGTCTGCTCCCTGCAGTCTCAGGACTCTCTCAGTCTGCTCCCCGCAGTCTCGGGACTCTCTCACTCTGGTCTCTGCAGTCTCGGGACTCTCTCACTCTGCTCCCTGCAGTCTCCGGACTCTCTCAGTCTGTTCCCTGCAGTCTCGGGACTCTCTCACTCTGCTCCCCACAGTCTCGGGACTCTCTCAGTCTGATCCCTGCAGTCTCGGGACTCTCTCACTCTGCTCCCTGCAGTCTCGGGACTCTCTCAGACTGCGCTCTGCAGTCTCGCGTCTCTCTCACTCTGCTCCCCGCAGTCTCGGGACTCTCTCACTCTGCTCCCTGCAGTCTCGGGACTCTCTCACTCTGCTCCCCGCAGTCTCGGGACTCTCTCATTCTGCTCCCTGAAGCCTCGGGACTCTCTCACTCTGCTCCCTGCAGTCTTGGGACTCTCTCACTCTGCTCCCCACAGTCTCGGGACTCTCTCACTCTGCTCCTTGCAGTCTCGGGACTCTCTATGTCTGCTCCCTGCAGTCTCGGGACTCTCACACTCTGCTCCCCACAGTCTCGGGACTCTCTCACTCTGGTCCCTGCAGTCTCGGGACTCTCTCAGTCTGCTCCCTGCAGTCTCGGAACTCTCTCAGTCGGCTCCCTGCAGTCTCGGGACTCTCTCACTCCGATCCCTGCAGTCTCGGGACTCTCTCACTCTGGTCCCTGCAGTCTCGGGACTCTCTCAGTCTGCTCCCTGCAGTCTCGGAACTCTCTCAGTCGGCTCCCTGCAGTCTCGGGACTCTCTCACTCCGATCCCTGCATTCTCGGGACTCTCTCACTCTGGTCCCTGCAGTCTCGGGACTCTCTCACTCTGCTCCCTGTAGTCTCGGGACTCTCTCACTCTGCTCCCTGCAGTCTCGGGACTCTCTCACTCTGCTCCCCGCAGTCTCGGGACTCTCTCAGTCTGCTCCCTGCAGTCTCGGGACTCTCTCACTCTGCTCCCTGCAGTCTCGGGACTCTCTCACTCTGCTCCCTGCAGTCTCGGAACTCTCTCACTCTACTCCCTGAAGTCTCGGGACTCTCTCACTCTGCTCCCTGTAGTCTCGGGACTCTCTCACTCTGCTCCCTGCAGTCTCGGGACTCTCTCACTCTGCTCCCTGCAGTCTCGGGACTGTCTCACTCTGCTCCCTGCAGTCTCGGGACTCTCTCTCTGTCTACTCCCTGCAGTCTCGGGACTCTCTCAGTCTGCTCCCCGCAGTCTCGGGACTCTCTCACTCTGCTACCTGCAGTCTCGGGACTCTCTCACTCTGCTCCCTGCAGTCTCGGGACTCTCTCACTCTGCTCCCTGCAGTCTCGGGACTCTCTCAGTCTGCTCCCTGCAGTCTTGGGACTCTCTCAGTCTGCTTCCTGCAGTCTCGGGACTCTCTCAGTCTGCTCCCCGCAGTCTCGGGACTCTCTCAGTCTGCTCCCTGCAGTCTCGGGACTCTCTCACTCTGCTCCCTGCAGTCTCGGGACTCTCTCACTCTGATCCCTGCAGTCTCGGGACTCTCTCACTCTGCTCCCTGCAGTCTCGGGACTCTCTCTCTGTCTACTCCCTGCAGTCTCGGGACTCTCTCAGTCTGCTCCCCGCAGTCTCGGGACTCTCTCACTCTGCTCCCTGCAGTCTCGGGACTCTCTCACTCTGCTCCCTGCAGTCTCGGGACTCTCTCAGTCTGCTCCCTGCAGTCTTGGGACTCTCTCACTCTGCTCCCTGCAGTCTCGGGACTCTCTCAGTCTGCTCCCTGCAGTCTCGGGACTCTCTCACTCTGCTCCCTGCAGTCTCGGGACTCTCTCACTCTGCTCCCTGCAGTCTCGGGACTCTCTCAGTCTGCTCCCTGCAGTCTCGGGACTCTCTCACTCTGCTCCCTGCAGTCTCGGGACTCTCTCACTCTGCTCCCTGCAGTCTCGGGACTCTCTCACTCTGCTCCCTGCAGTCTCGGGACTCTCTCAGTCTGCTCCCTGCAGTCTCGGGACTCTCAGTCTGCTCCCTGCAGTCTCGGGACTCTCTCACTCTGCTCCCCACAGTCTCGGGACTCTCTCACTCTGCTCCCTGCAGTCTCGGGACTCTCTCTCTGTCTACTCCCTGCAGTCTCGGGACTCTCTCAGTCTGCTCCCCGCAGTCTCGGGACTCTCTCACTCTGCTCCCTGCAGTCTCGGGACTCTCTCACTCTGCTCCCTGCAGTCTCGGGACTCTCTCAGTCTGCTCCCTGCAGTCTTGGGACTCTCTCAGTCTGCTTCCTGCAGTCTCGGGACTCTCTCAGACTGCGCCCTGCAGCCTCGCGTCTCTCTCACTCTGCTCCCTGCAGTCTCGGGACTCTCTCAGTCTGCTCCCTGCAGTCTCGGGACTCTCTCACTCTGCTCCCTGCAGTCTCGGGACTCTCTCAGTCTGCTCCCTACAGTCTCGGGACTCTCTCAGTCTGCTCCCTGCAGTCTCGGGACTCTCTCACTCTGCTCCCTGCAGTCTCGGGACTCTCTCACTCTGCTCCCTGCAGTCTCGGGACTCTCTCACTCTGCTCCCTGCAGTCTCGGGACTCTCTCACTCTGCCCCCTGCAGTCTCGGGACTCTCTCACTCTGCTCCCCACAGTCTCGCGTCTCTCTCACTCTGCTCCCTGCAGACTCGGGACTCTCTCAGTCTGCTCCCTGCAGTCTCGGGACTCTCTCACTCTGCTCCCTGCAGTCTCGGGACTCTCTCAGTCTGCTCCCTGCAGTCTCGGGACTCTCTCACTCTGCTCCCTGCAGTCTCGGGACTCTCTCAGTCTGCTCCCTGCAGTCTCGGGACTCTCTCACTCTGCTCCCCGCAGTCTCGGGACTCTCTCACTCTGCTCCCTGTAGTCTCGGGACTCTCTCACTCTGGTCCCTGCAGTCTCGGGACTCTCTCACTCTGCTCCCTGCAGTCTCGGGACTCTCTCACTCTGCTCCCTGCAGTCTCGGGACTTTCTCACTCTGCTCCATGCAGTCTCGGGACTCTCTCAGTGGGCTCCCTGCAGTCTCGGGACTCTCTCAGTCTGCTCCCTGCAGTCTCGGGACTCTCTCAGTCTGCTCTCTGCAGTCTCGGGACTCTCTCACTCTGCTCCCTGCAGTCTCGGGACTCTCTCAGTCTGCTCCCTGCAGTCTCGGGACTCTCTCAGTCTGCTCCCTGCAGTCTCGGGACTCTCTCAGTCTGCTCCCTGCAGTCTCGGGACTCTCTCACTCTGGTCCCTGCAGTCTCGGGACTCTCTCAGTCTGCTCCCTGCAGTCTCGGGACTCTCTCACTCTGCTCCCTGCAGTCTCGGGACTCTCTCACTCTGCTCCCTGCAGTCTCGGGACTCTCTCACTCTGCTCCCCACAGTCTCGGGACTCTCTCACTCTGCTCCCTGCAGTCTCGGGACTCTCTCAGTCTGATCCCTGCAGTCTCGGGACTCTCTCAGTCTACTCCCTGCAGTCTCGGGACTCTCTCTGTCTGCTCCCTGCAGTCTCGGGACTCTCTCTGTCTGCTCCCTGCAGTCTCGGGACTCTCTCAGTCTGCTCCCTGCAGTCTCGGGACTCTCTCACTCTGCTCCCTGCAGTCTCGGGACTCTCTCAGTCTGCTCCCTGCAGTCTCGGGACTCTCTCACTCTGCTCCCCACAGTCTCGCGTCTCTCTCACTCTGCTCCCTGCAGACTCGGGACTCTCTCAGTCTGCTCCCTGCAGTCTCGGGACTCTCTCACTCTGCTCCCTGCAGTCTCGGGACTCTCTCAGTCTGCTCCCTGCAGTCTCGGGACTCTCTCACTCTGCTCCCTGCAGTCTCGGGACTCTCTCAGTCTGCTCCCTGCAGTCTCGGGACTCTCTCACTCTGCTCCCCGCAGTCTCGGGACTCTCTCACTCTGCTCCCTGTAGTCTCGGGACTCTCTCACTCTGGTCCCTGCAGTCTCGGGACTCTCTCACTCTGCTCCCTGCAGTCTCGGGACTCTCTCACTCTGGTCACTGCAGTCTCGGGACTTTCTCACTCTGCTCCATGCAGTCTCGGGACTCTCTCAGTGGGCTCCCTGCAGTCTCGGGACTCTCTCAGTCTGCTCCCTGCAGTCTCGGGACTCTCTCAGTCTGCTCTCTGCAGTCTCGGGACTCTCTCACTCTGCTCCCTGCAGTCTCGGGACTCTCTCAGTCTGCTCCCTGCAGTCTCGGGACTCTCTCAGTCTGCTCCCTGCAGTCTCGGGACTCTCTCAGTCTGCTCCCTGCAGTCTCGGGACTCTCTCACTCTGGTCCCTGCAGTCTCGGGACTCTCTCAGTCTGCTCCCTGCAGTCTCGGGACTCTCTCACTCTGCTCCCTGCAGTCTCGGGACTCTCTCACTCTGCTCCCTGCAGTCTCGGGACTCTCTCACTCTGCTCCCCACAGTCTCGGGACTCTCTCACTCTGCTCCCTGCAGTCTCGGGACTCTCTCAGTCTGATCCCTGCAGTCTCGGGACTCTCTCAGTCTACTCCCTGCAGTCTCGGGACTCTCTCTGTCTGCTCCCTGCAGTCTCGGGACTCTCTCAGTCTGCTCCCTGCAGTCTCGGGACTCTCTCACTCTGCTCCCTGCAGTCTCGGGACTCTCTCAGTCTGTACCCTGCCGTCTCCGTTGTGCTGAACTATCTTGCCCCAGACCATTCCCCTGCTGACACTCTGTCAGACCCTAATCCTTACCTTGCCTGAATGAGGAGACACATTTCTTGCCACATCCAATCTCGCAGCACTGTTCATAGGAAGGACAATCATCATCATCCTCACAAGATCGAGTCTTGTTTTTGTTGCAGAGAAAAGACACACGTGAATGTTCTGGGCATTTCTTTCGCAAAACTGAAGGAGAGAATAAGGTTTCACTTGGTCAATTTGTTTACATACAGTGTAATGTTTCCATTGTCCTCTATCAAACACTCCCACGACACGGACAGTGGTATTAGATACAGAGTCATGGTTCCTCTACAGCGTCGACTCATCAAACACTACCAGGATAGAAACACCATGCTCATAGGTACAGTGTAAAGCTGACTCTACACTGCTCACATTGGTCCTCTTCAGCACATTCGGGATTATCACACAAACCTGTGGGAGGCACCGCGGTGATGGATACTCACATTTACTGATGAATGTTGGGACACATTTCCCACCGCAGCCCTTGGCCAGGCAGCACCTCTGCCACACGTCGCATTGCGTGTCGTTCTTGCAGTCTTTTCCCAGGGTCGTGTTGCACAACATCGTCAGCCTCCTTGCAATGGGACAGGTTCCGTTCTCTGTGAAGACAAACACAGGGAGATGGGGGACAGAATCAGACAACAAATCACTTGTGACTGTGGAATTAACAGATAAACACCCCACTCTCCCATCTCACTGACAGAATGGAGCCCAGTGCCTTGTGAAGGAAGCTGGGAATTGGAGAGAGGGTGGGACAACTCAGCCTTCACAACACTACTCCATGATCTGCCGCAGTATTCCAGACAGCTCACACACAATTCCTCTCTCGTGGCCTACAGTGGGAACAGAGAACAGGCTGAGGAGAGACAGACGACTTAACTGTGATGGAACAGAGGCATCAGACAGACCACAACATCCAAACAGGGAGTACTCATATTCCTGGAGAGTAGGATACTGTGTGGTTTGCACAACAATCCCTCCCTAACCCAGGGACAGGGATCGGGAACAGGATCCCTGTCTGTGTCACACCACAATCCCTCCCTAATCCAGGGACAGGGATCGGGAACAGGGTCCCTGTCTGTGTCACACCACAATCCCTCCCTAATCCAGGGACAGGGATCGGGAACAGGATCCCAGATTGTTTCACGCCACAATCCCTCCCTAACCCAGGGACAGGGATTGGGAACAGGATCCCTGTCTGTTTCACACCACAATCCCTCCCTAACCCAGGGACAGGGATTGGGAACACAAGATCCCTGTCTGTGTCACACCACAATCCCTCCCTAACCCAGGGACAGGGATTGGGAACACAAGATCCCTGTCTGTGTCACACCACAATCCCTCCCGAACCCAGGGACAGGGATTGGGAACAGGATCCCTGTCTGATTCACACCACAATCCCTCCCTAACACAGGGACAGGGATTGGGAACACAGGATCCCTGTCTGTGTCACACCACAATCCATCCCTTACCAGGTACAGGGATTAGAAGCGGGGTCCTGTTCTGCCGAGCCCCTATCCCTCGCTAACCTGGGAGGAGGGATCAGAGCCGGTATTCCAGGATGGCCTTGGGGAATCTGTACTCCCTGGATACTGTCTATGTCCGGCACATTGGATGTGTTTCCCTCTCTCACACACTCTCTCTCTCTCTCTCTCTTTCTCACCTCCAGTGAAACACTTTGGGATGCATTTCTTCCCACAGCCAGCATCACAACACGAGTGGTATCCATCACAGTCCCCGTTGTCATTACAGGAACGCCCGGTGCTGATCTGACAGAACATGGAGAGGGTGTCCTCCTCTGGGCACTGGTCAGCAGGCTCTGTCAATGGGAAGGTAGGACAGACACAGTTACAGAGTCCCACACAGGGCCCTTCACATACTCCTTCACAGCTTCCCCATCTGTTCCCCACCCTCCCCCCATTCCCAAACCAGGGAATGCTCATTCTACTGCCCACCCTCTGCAATAACCCTCTCACTTACTGTTGCTTCCCTCTTTCCCTCCAACTGCTCTCCTCCTCTGACAGCATCACTTTCCCCTTTCCATGGTGATAAACTCCTGAAAACGTTTTATCTCTTGGGTTTTCACATCCCTTTATCCCCTACCAGTTCCTCAATCTGTCAAGGTGCCTCCTCAACATCGCTCCTGTACCTGCCTCCACCACCCCCCGTGACAGCACTTTCCACATACTAACCACCCTGTGTGTTAAACAAACCTGCCTCCCACGGTCTCCCCTTTTACCCCAAATCTGTGCTCATTGACATTTCTGTCCTGGGAAAGTAAAACTGACCAGGCGATACATTCGGTTTGTAAGTGAGGAACCTTCTATCAGGTCGACTCTCATCCTTTCCATGTTCACGTGAAAACAAACCAGGCTTATTCGATCTCCCAAAACGCATCACCTCACATTTGCTCAGATTACACTCCATCTCTTCACCCAATCCTCTGGTCTATCTCCATCCTGCTCTGTCCTCGGGCAATCCTCCTTCGTATCCACAGCTACCCCTAACCTGCGTGACGATCACGAACATATTCATCGGGGGGGCCACCTTCATTCTCCTCCTATATATCTGATAAATGGCAAGGGGGTCACAGCACAAATCCCTGTGGGACACCACCGATCACGGTTCTCCAGTCCCTTTCACTGCTACTCTCTGTGCTTCTGTCACTAAGCCAGTTGTGGATCCATCTTACCAGCTCACTGTGTGTGGATCCCGTGTATATTCACCTTCTGTTCTGGCCTACCATGAGAGACCTTGTCAAAGGCCTTGTTACAATCCCTATCGACAACACCCACTGACCTGCCCTCACCAATCACCTTTCTCACTTTCTCAAAAATACAGGCTCAGTCAAGCTTGGGAGACACAGCCGTCCCTGTACAAAGCTACCTTTCCTGTTGCTAACAAGGCTATGTTTATCCCGGAATGCTGGAGTGGGACTTACAGCCCGGTGTCCACACCACAGCGGGTCTAGCCTGACAAAGCCCTGCCCTCCCATGCAAAGGAGACCCTGTCACTGAATGTGGGGGGATTATTGGTCCTCTGACCTGCTGGGGTAGCGTAGGTTCGGGGTGAGAGGGGCTTACTTCTCGCAAACCACTGTGACACACATCGAGGTCCACACTCCGTCTTACAGCACGATGCCCAGTGACCACAGGAATCGTCTCCATCGCAGGGAGCGGTGAAGTTCATCCGACAGACATAATGCAGTCTGGTCGTGTCCGGACATGTGGATCCTTGGCCTTTAGGAGACACTGAGAGAGAGAGAAAAACAGCTTTCACCACAACTGCTGATCCAACAGAGACCCTTCCCTGGGAAACATCTCTCACAGACAGCAGAGAAACTGGAGCTAGAGGGGGTGGCAGAGATAGGGAGAGGTTCAGGGGGGTTACAGACATAGGGAGGGGCTGTAGGGGGGTTACAGAGATAGGGAAGGGGTGTAGGGGGGTTACAGAGATAGGGAGGGAGGGGAGGGGGTTACAGAGGTAGGGAGGGGGTGTAGGGGGGTTACAGAGATAGGGAGGGGATGTAGGGGGGTTACAGAGACAGGGAGGGGGTGTAGGGGGGTTACAGAGATAGGGAGAGGGTGTAGGGGGGTTACAGAGACAGGGAGGGAGGGTAGGGGGTTACAGAGACAGGGAGGGGGTGTAGGGGGGTTACAGAGATAGGGAAGGGCTGTAGGGGGGTTACAGAGATAGAGACGGGGTGTAGGGGGGTTACAGAGATAGGGAGGAGGTGTAGGGGGTTTCAGAGATAGGGAGGGGATATAGGGGGGTTACAGAAATAGGGAGGGGGTGTAGGGGGTTACAGAGACAGGGAGGGGGTGTAGGGGGTTACAGAGATAGGGAGGGGGTGTAGGGGGGTTCCAGAGATAGGGAGGGGGTGTAGGGGGTTACAGAGGTAGGGAGGGGATGTAGGGGGTTACAGAGATAGGGAGGGAGTGTGGGGGCGTTACAGAGATAGGGAGGGGGTGTAGGGGGTTACAGAGACAGGGAGGGGGTGTAGGGGGTTACAGAGACAGGGAGGGGGTGTGGGGCTGGAGGGGTTTACACAGATAGGGAGGAGGTGTGGGGCTGGATGGAGTTACATGGTCCACAGGGATAGGGGGTGTAGGGGGTTACAGAGATCGGGAGGGGTGTAGGGGGGTTACAGAGATAGGGAGGGGGTGTGGGGCTGGAGGGAGTTACAGAGATAGGGAGGAGGTGTGGGGCTGGATGGAGTTACATGGTCCACAGGGATAGGGGGTGTCGGGGGTTACAGAGATAGGGAGGGGTTTAGGGGGGTTACAGAGATAGGGAGGGGTGTGGGGCTGGAGGGGGTTACAGAGATAGGGAGGAGGTGTGGGTCTGGAGGGGGTTACAGAGATAGGGAGGAGGTGTGGGGCTGGAAGGGGTTACAGAATCCACAGGGATAGGGGGGTGTAGGGGGGCGACAGAGATAGGGAGGGGGTGTCGGGGGTTACAGAGACAGGGAGGGGGTGTAGGGGGGTTACAGAGATAGGGAGGGGATGTGGGGGGGTTACAGAGACAGGCAGGGGTTATAGGGGGTTACAGAGACAGGGAGAGGGTGTGGGGCTGGAGGGGGTTACAGAGATAGGGAGGGGGTGTAGGGACTGGAGGGGGTTACACAGATAGGGAGGAGGTCTGGGGCTGGATTGGGTTACAGAGATAGGGTGGGGGTGTAGGGGCTTGAAAAGGTTGCAGAGATAGATCGTGGATGTAGGGGGTTACAGATATAGGGAGGAAGTGTCGGCTGGAGGGGGATACAGAGATAGGGAGGGGGTGTTGGGATTGGAGGAGGTTACACAGATAGGGAGGAGGTGTGGGGCTGGAGTGGCTTACAGAGATAGGGTGCGGGGTGTACAGGGTCACAGAGATAGGGAGGGGGTGCAGGAGCATGAGGAGGTTACAGGGATAGGGAGTGGGTGTAGGAGCTGGAGGGAGTTACAGAGATAGGGAGGGTGTGTATGGGCTGGGGGGAGTTACAGAGATAGGGCAGGTGTGTCGGTGCTGGAGGGAGTTCAGACATGGGAAGGGGGTGTAGCAGCTGGAGGAGGTTACAGAGATACTGAGGGCTGTAGGGGCTGGAGGAGGTGACAGAGATCGGGTTGGGGTTTCGGGGGCTGGCCAAGATTATGGAGATCGAGAGGGGTGTGCAGGAGTTCCCAGAATAAGCGAATGGTGCGGATCACGAGGTGGTGACACAGATGGTGAGGTGAGAGTTATCCAGGTCTGGATTTGAAGACAATAATGGGGTGTGTACAGCAGGAGGCAGTATTGCACAGCGTGCCATTGGGTGTTCCCAATCCTACATGGTGGTGTGTGAACCAGACTCAGGATTTGACACTCAGGGTTGGATGGGGGAACAGAGATCAGAGAGACTACAGTGGTTCACGATGAGCTGAACACCATGGAAGATGGGAATGGTGAGGTTAGTCAGGAGAGGAATGTGAGAATTGAGTCTGAGACAGACAGCTCTCTCCCACCCAGATACAGTGACATGGCTCTGAGGGGATCTTTCCTCCTTACCTCCAGGCTTGAAGCTCATGACACATCTCCTCCCACATCCAGTCTCACAACACTTTTGCCAGATATCACAGTCGTCATCAGTGGAACATTGAGATCCCAGTTTCATCTGACAAATGGGCTGGAGACGAGATTCTGCTGGACATTCAAAAACCTCCTCTGTGGGGACAACAAACAAATTATTCTTTCCCTGCCTGCTTAATCTTCACCATTGCCATCACATGATCGGTTAAATCATTTATCGAGTCATGGAGTCAGATAGCATAGAATCAGACTCCTCTGTCTGATCCCTCTGTCCCAACCAGAAAGCCCGAACTGCTCTGAGCCCATTTGCCAGCATTTGACCCATATCTCTAAACCCTTCCTATTCATGTACGCATCCAGATGCCTTTGAAATGGTGAAATTGTATTAGCCACCAATCACATCCTCTGGTAGCTCATTCCATACACGCACCACCCTCTGTGTGAAAAAGTTACTGCTCGGGTACTGAGTGGGGGAGAAAGAGTGGGAGTGAGGGGGGAAGGGGTGGGTGAGAGGGAAGGGTGCAGGTGTTTGGGGAATGAGGGGGGAAGAGAGGGCACTGGGAGACGATAGTGGAGAGTGACGGGGAACAGTGGGGAGTGAGGTGGGAAGAGATGGGAGCAGGGGAGGAGAGTCAGGAGTGAAAATGAGAGTGGAGAGTGAGGTGGAAGGGTGGGGCATGAGAAGGAAAAGGTGGGGAGAGAGAAGGGAAGAGTGGGTTGTGAGGGTGAAGGGTGGGGATTGAGGAGGAAGTGTGAGGAGTATGGGAAAATTATGAGAGGTGGGGTGGAAAGGTTTGGAACAACAAGGTAGATTTGGAGTCAGGTGGAAAGGCTTGGACTGAGGGGGGAACGTTTTGGAACGAGGGGGGAAGGTTTTGGTGTCGGCCGAAAAATGGGATGTGGGGAGAAAAATGGGAGTGAGGGGTATAAGACTGGGTGGGATATAAAAGGGAGTGGGGAGTGAGGGGGGAGAGTGGGATCAGACTGTGTGGGATATTAAAGGGAGTGAGGGGGGAGAGAGGGATTAGACTGGGTGGGATATTAAAGGGAGTGGGGAGTGAGGGGGGAGAGTGGGATTAGACTGGGTGGGATATTAAAGGGAGTGAGGGGGGAGAGTGGGATTAGACTGGGTGGGATATTAAAGGGAGTGAGGCGGGAGAGTGGGATTAGACTGGGTGAGATATTAAAGGGAGTAGGGAGCGAGGGGGGAGAGTGGGATTAGACTGGGTGGGATATTAAAGGGAGTGGGGAGTGAGGGGGGAGAGTGGGATTAGACTGAGTGGGATATTAAAGGGAGTGGGGAGGGAGGGGGGAGAGTGGGATTAGACTGGGTGTGATATTAAAGGGAGTGGGGAGTGAGGGGGGAGAGTGGGATTAGACTGGGTGGGATATTAAAGGGAGTGAGGAGTGAGGGGGGAGAGTGGGATTAGACTGAGTGGGATATTAAAGGGAGTGGGGAGGGAGGGGGGAGAGTGGGATTAGACTGGGTGTGATATTAAAGGGAGTGGGGAGTGAGGGGGGAGAGTGGGATTAGACTGGGTGTGATATTAAAGGGAGTGGGGAGTGAGGGGGGAGAGTGGGATTAGACTGGGTGGGATATGAAAGGGAGTGAGGGGGGAGAGTGGGATTAGACTTGGTGGGATATTAAAGGGAGAAGGGAGTGAGGAGGAGAGCGGGATTAGACTGGGTGGGATATTAAAGGGAGTGGGGAATGAGGGGTGAGAGTGGGATCAGACTGGGTGGGATATTAAAGGGAGTGAGGGGGGAGAGTGGGATTAGACTGGGTGGGATATTAAAGGGAGTGAGGGGGGAGAGTGGGATTAGACTGGGTGGGATATTAAAGGGAGTGGGGAGTGAGGGGGGAGAGTGGGATTAGACTGGGTGTGATATTAAAGGGAGTGAGGAGTGAGGGGGGAGAGCGGGATTAGACTGGGTGGGATATTAAAGGGAGTGGGGAGTGAGGGGGGAGAGCGGGATTAGACTGGGTGGGATATTAAAGGGAGTGGGGAGTGAGGTGGGAGAGTGGGATTAGACTGGGTGTGATATTAAAGGGAGTGGGGAGTGAGGGGGAGAGTGGGATTAGACTGGGTGTGATATTAAAGGGAGAATTAAGTGAGGGGGGAGAGTGGGATTAGACTGGGTGTGATATTAAAGGGAGTGGGGAGTGAGGGGGAGAGTGGGATTAGACTGGGTGTGATATTAAAGGGAGAATTAAGTGAGGGGGAGAGTGGGATTAGACTGGGTGTGATATTAAAGGGAGAATTAAGTGAGGGGGGAGAGTGGGATTAGACTGGGTGGGATATTAAAGGGAGAAGGGAGTGAGGGGGAGAGTGGGATTAGTCTAGGTGGGATATTAAAGGGAGTGAGGGGGAGAGTGGGATTAGACTGGCTGGGATATTAAAGGGAGTGGGGAGTGTGGTGGGAGAGTGGGATTAGACTGGGTGAGATATTAAAGGGAGTGGGGAGTGAGGGGGAGAGTGGGATTAGTCTGGGTGGGATATTAAAGGGAGTGAGGGGGGAGAGTGGGATTAGACTGGGTGGGATATTAAAGGGAGTGAGGGGGGAGAGTGGGATTAGACTGGGTGGGATATTAAAGGGAGTGAGGGGGGAGAGTGGGATTAGACTGGCTGGGATATTAAAGGGAGGGGGAGAGTGGGATTAGACTGGGTGGGATATTAAAGGGAGTGGGGAGTGAGGGGGGAGAGTGGGATTAGACTGGGTGGGATATTAAAGGGAATGGGGAGTGAGGGGGAGGGTGGGATTAGACTGGGTGGGATATTAAAGGGAGAAGGGAGTGAGGGGGGAGAGAGGGATTAGACTGGGTGGGATATTAAAGGGAGTGAGGAGGAGAGTGGGATTAGACTGGGTGTGATATTAAAGGGAGAAGGGAGTGAGGGGGGAGAGTGGGATTAGACTGGGTGGGATATTAAAGGGAGTGGGGAGTGAGGGGGGAGAGTGGGATTAGACTGGGTGGGATATTAAAGGGAGTGGGGAATGAGGGGTGAGAGTGGGATCAGACTGGGTGGGATATTAAAGGGAGTGAGGGGGGAGAGTGGGATTAGACTGGGTGGGATATTAAAGGGAGTGAGGGGGGAGAGTGGGATTAGACTGGGTGGGATATTAAAGGGAGTGGGGAGTGAGGGGGGAGAGTGGGATTAGACTGGGTGGGATATTAAAGGGAGTGGGGAGTGAGGTGGGAGAGTGGGATTAGACTGCGTGGGATATTAAAGGGAGTGGGGAGTGAGGGGGAGAGTGGGATTAGACTGGGTGGGATATTAAAGGGAGAAGGGAGTGAGGGGGGAGAGAGGGATTAGACTGGGTGGGATATTAAAGGGAGTGAGGAGGAGAGTGGGATTAGACTGGGTGTGATATTAAAGGGAGTGGGGAGTGAGGGGGAGAGTGGGATTAGACTGGGTGTGATATTAAAGGGAGAAGGGAGTGAGGGGGGAGAGTGGGATTAGACTGGGTGTGATATTAAAGGGAGTGAGGGGGAGAGTGGGATTAGACTGGGTGTGATATTAAAGGGAGAAGGGAGTGAGGGGGGAGAGTGGGATTAGACTGGGTGGGATATTAAAGGGAGAAGGGAGTGAGGGGGAGAGTGGGATTAGTCTGGGTGGGATATTAAAGGGAGTGAGGGGGGAGAGTGGGATTAGACTGGGTGGGATATTAAAGGGAGTGAGGGGGGAGAGTGGGATTAGACTGGCTGGGATATTAAAGGGAGTGAGGGGGGAGAGTGGGATTAGACTGGGTGGGATATTAAAGGGAGTGAGGGGGGAGAGTGGGATTAGACTGGCTGGGATATTAAAGGGAGGGGGAGAGTGGGATTAGACTGGGTGGGATATTAAAGGGAGTGGGGAGTGAGGGGGGAGAGTGGGATTAGACTGGGTGGGATATTAAAGGGAGTGAGGGGGGGAGAGTGGGATTAGACTGGGTGGGATATTAAAGGGAGAAGGGAGTGAGGGGGAGAGTGGGATTAGTCTGGGTGGGATATTAAAGGGAGTGAGGGGGGAGAGTGGGATTAGACTGGGTGGGATATTAAAGGGAGTGAGGGGGGAGAGTGGGATTAGACTGGCTGGGATATTAAAGGGAGTGAGGGGGGAGAGTGGGATTAGACTGGGTGGGATATTAAAGGGAGTGAGGGGGGAGAGTGGGATTAGACTGGCTGGGATATTAAAGGGAGGGGGAGAGTGGGATTAGACTGGGTGGGATATTAAAGGGAGTGGGGAGTGAGGGGGGAGAGTGGGATTAGACTGGGTGGGATATTAAAGGGAGTGAGGGGGGGAGAGTGGGATTAGACTGGGTGGGATATTAAAGGGAGTGGGGAGGGAGGGGGAGAGTGGGATTAGACTGGGTGGGATATTAAAGGGAGTGAGGGGGGAGAGTGGGATTAGACTGTGTGGGATATTAAAGGGAGTGAGGGGGGAGAGTGGGATTAGACTGGGTGGGATATTAAAGGGAGTGAGGGGGGAGAGTGGGATTAGACTGGGTGGGATATTAAAGGGAGTGAGGTGGAGAGTGGGATTAGACTGGGTGGGATATTAAAGGGAGTGAGGGGGGAGAGTGGGATTAGACTGGGTGGGATATTAAAGGGAGTGAGGTGGAGAGTGGGATTAGACTGGGTGGGATATTAAAGGGAGTGAGGGGGGAGAGTGGGATTAGACTGGGTGGGATATTAAAGGGAGTGAGGTGGAGAGTGGGATTAGACTGGGTGGGATATTAAAGGGAGTGAGGGGGGAGAGTGGGATTAGACTGGGTGGGATATTAAAGGGAGTGAGGTGGAGAGTGGGATTAGACTGGGTGGGATATTAAAGGGAGTGGGGAGTGAGGGGGGAGAGTGGGATTAGACTGGGTGGGATATTAAAGGGAGTGGGGAGTGAGTGGGGGAGAGTGGGATTAGACTGGGTGGGATATTAAAGGGAGTGAGGGGGAGAGTGGGATTACACTGTGTCGAATATTAAAGGGAGTGGGGAGTGAGGGGGGAGAGTGGGATTAGACTGGGTGGGATATTAAAGGGAGTGAGGGGGGAGAGTGGGATTAGACTGGGTGGGATATTAAAGGGAGTGAGGGGGGAGAGTGGGATTAGACTGGGTGGGATATTAAAGGGAGTGAGGGGGAGAGTGGCATTAGACTGGGTGGGATATTAAAGGGAGTGGGGAGTGAGGGGGGAGAGTGGGATTAGACTGGGTGGGATATTAAAGGGAGTGGGGAGTGAGGGGGAGAGTGGGATTAGTCTGGGTGGGATATTAAAGGGAGTGGGGGGGGAGTGGGATTAGACTGGGTGGGATATTAAAGGGAGTGGGGAGTGAGGGGAGACTGGGATTAGACTGGGTGGGATATTAAAGGGAGTGGGGAGTGAGGAGGAGAGTGGATTAGACTGGGTGGGATATTAAAGGGAGTGGGGAGTGAGGGGAGAGTGGGATTAGACTGGGTGGGATATTAAAGGGAGTGGGGAGTGAGGGGAGAGTGGGATTAGACTGGGTGGGATTTTAAAGGGAGTGGGGGGGGAGTGGGATTAGACTGGGTGGGATATTAAAGGGAGTGGGGAGTAGGGGGGAAACTGGGATTAGACTGGGGGGGATATTAAAGGGAGTGAGGTGGGAGAGTGGGATTAGACTGGGTGGGATATTAAAGGGAGCGGAGAGTGAGAGGGAGAGTGGAATTAGACTGGGTGGGATATTAAAGGGAGTGGGGAGTGAGGGTTGATAGTGGGATTAGACTGTGTGGGATATTAAAGGGAGTGGGGAATGAGGGGTGAGAGTGGGATTAGAGTGGGTGGGATATTAAAGAGAGCGGGGAGTGAGGGGGGAGAGTGGGATAAGACTGGGTGGGATATGAAAGGGAGTTAGGGGGAGAGTGGATTAGACTGGGTGGGATATTAAAGGGAGTGGGGAGTGAGGGGAGAGTGGGATTAGACTGGGGGGGATATTAAAGGGAGTGGGGAGTGAGGGGAGAGTGGGATTAGACTGGGTGGGATGGTAAAGGGAGAAGGGTGTGAGGGGGAGAGTGGGATTAGACTGGCTGGGATATTAAAGGGAGGGAGGGGGGAGAGTGGGATTAGACTGGGTGGGATATTAAAGGTAGTGGGGAGTGTGGGGGGAGAGTGGGATTAGACTGGGTGGGATATTAAAGGGAGTGAGGGGGGAGAGTGGGATTAGACTGGGTGGGATATTAAAGGGAGTGAGGGGGAGAGTGGGATTAGACTGGGTGGGATATTAAAGGGAGTGGGGAGTGAGGAGGAGAGTGGGATTAGACTGGGTGGGATATTAAAGGGAGTGAGGAGTGTGGGGGGAGAGTGGGATTCGACTGGGTGGGATATTAAAGGGAGTGGGGAGAGTGGGATTAGACTGGGTGGGATATTAAAGGGAGTGAGGGGGGAGAGAGGAATTAGACTGGGTGGGATATTAAAGGGAGTGAGGGGGGAGAGTGGGATTAGACTGGGTGGGATATTAAAGGGATTGAGGGGGGAGAGTGGGATTAGACTGGGTGGGATATTAAAGGGAGTGGGGAGTGTGGTGGGAGAGTGGGATTAGACTGGGTGGGATATTAAAGGAAGCAGGGAGTGAGAGGTGAAGTGGAAAAAGACTAGGTGAGATCTTAAAGGACGTGGATAATGAGCGCTGTGTGAGATGGACTTGGTGGGATATTATGGGGAGCGGGGAATGAGTGGGAGAGTGGGATTGGACCGGGTGGGATATTAAGGGGAGCAGAGAGTCAGAGTGAGTGGAATTAGACTGGGTGGGATATTAAAGGGAGTGGGGAGTGAGGGGGACAGTGGATTACACTGGGTGGGATATTAACTGGAGTGGGGAGTGAGGGGGGAGAGTGGGATTAGACTGGGTGGGATATTAAAGAGAGCGGGGAGTGAGGGGGGAGAGTGGGATAAGACTGGGTGGGATATTAAAGGGAATGGGGAGTGAGGGGTAGAGTGGATTAGACTGGGTGGGATATTAAAGAGAGCAGGGAGTGAGGGGGTAGAGTGGGATTAGACTGGGTGGGATATTAAAGGGAGTTAGGGGGGGAGAGTGGATTAGACTGGGTGGGATAATAAAGGGAGTGGGGAGTGAGGGGGGAGAGTGGATTAGACTGGGTGGGATAATAAAGGGAGTGGGGAGTGAGGGGAGAGTGGGATTAGACTGGGTGGGATATTAAAGGGAGTGGGGAGTGAGGGGGTAGAGTGGGATTAGACTGGGTGGGATATTAAAGGGAGTGGGGAGTGAGGGGGGAGAGTGGGATTAGACTGGGTGGGATAATAAAGGGAGTGGGGAGTGAGGGGAGTGTGGGATTAGACTGGGTGGGATATTAAAGGGAGTGGGGAGCGAGGGGGAGAGTGGGATTAGACTGGGTGGGATATTAAAGGGAGTGAGGGGGAGAGTGGGATTAGACTGGGTGGGATATTAAAGGGAGTGAGGGGGAGAGTGGGATTAGACTGGGTGGGATATTAAAGGGAGTGAGGGGGAGAGTGGGATTAGACTGGATGGGATATTAAAGGGAGTGAGGGGGGAAGAGTGGGATTAGACTGGGTGGGATATAAAAGGGAGTGAGGGGGGAGAGTGGGATTAGACTGGGTGGGATATTAAAGGGAGAAGGGAGTGAGGAGGAGAGCGGGATTAGACTGGGTGGGATATTAAAGGGAGTGGGGAGTGAGGCGGGAGAGTGGGATTAGACTGGGTGGTATATTAACGGGAGTGAGGAGGAGAGTGGGATTAGACTGGGTGGGATATTAAAGGGAGAGGGGAGTGAGGGGGGAGAGTGGGATTAGACTGGGTGGGATATTAAAGGGAGTGAGGGGGAAGAGTGGGATTAGACTGGGTGGGATATTAAAGGGAGTGGGGAGTGAGGGGGGAGAGTGGGATTAGACTGGGTGGGATATTAAAGGGAGTGGGGAGTGAGGGGGACAGTGGATAAGACTGGGTGGGATATTAAAGGGATCGGGGAGTGAGGGGGGAGAGTGGGATTTGTCTGGGTGGGATATTAAAGGGAGTGGATTCGACTGGGTGGGATATTAAAGGGAGTTGGGAGTGAGGGGAGAGTGGGATTCGACTGGGTGGGATATTAAAGGGAGTGGGGAGTGAGGGGAGAGTGGGATTAGACTGGGAGGGATATTAAAGAGAATGGGGGGGAGTGGGATTAGACTGGGTGTGATATTAAAGGGAGTTGGGAGTGAGGGGGGAGAGCGGGATTAGACTGGGTGGGATATTAAAGGGAGAAGGGAGTGAGCGGGAGAGTGGGATTAGACTGGGTGGGATATTAAAGGGAGTGAGGGGGGAGAGTGGGATTAGACTGGGTGGGATATTAAAGGGAGTGAGGGGAGAGAGTGGGATGAGACTGGGTGGGATATTAAATGGAGTGAGGGGGGAGAGTGGGATTAGACTGGGTGGGATATTAAAGGGAGTGGGGAGTGAGGGGGGAGAGCGGGATTAGACTGGGTGGGATATTAAAGGGAGAAGGGAGTGAGCGGGAGAGTGGGATTAGACTGGGTGGGATATTAAAGGGAGTGGGGAGTGAGGGGGGAAAGCGGGATTAGACTGGGTGGGATATTAAAGGGAGAAGGGAGTACGCGGGAGAGTGGGATTAGACTGGGTGGGATATTAAAGGGAGTGAGGGGGGAGAGTGGGATTAGACTGGGTGGGATATTAAAGGGAGTGGGGAGTGAGGGGGGAGAGTGGGATTAGACTGGGTGAGATATTAAAGGGAGTGGGGAGCGAGGGGGGAGAGTGGGATTAGACTGGGTGGGATATTAAAGGGAGTGGGGAGTGAGGGGGGAGAGTGGGATTAGACTGGGTGGGATATTAAAGGGAGTGGGGAGTGAGGGGGGAGAGTGGGATTAGACTGGGTGAGATATTAAAGGGAGTGGGGAGCGAGGGGGGAGAGTGGGATTAGACTGGGTGGGATATTAAAGGGAGTGAGGGGGGAGAGTGGGATTAGACTGGGTGGGATATTAAAGGGAGTGGGGAGTGAGGGGGGAGAGTGGGATTAGACTGGGTGGGATATTAAAGGGAGTGGGGAGTGAGGGGGGAGAGTGGGATTAGACTGGGTGGGATATTAAAGGGAGTGGGGAGTGAGGGGGGAGAGTGGGATTAGACTGGGTGGGAAATTAAAGGGAGTGAGGAGTGAGGGGGGAGAGTGGGATTAGACTGGGTGGGATATTAAAGGGAGCGGGGAGTGAGGGGGGAGAGTGGGATTAGACTGGGTGGGATATTAAAGGGAGAAGGGAGTGAGGAGGAGAGCGGGATTAGACTGGGTGGGATATTAAAGGGAGTGGGGAATGAGGGGTGAGAGCGGGATCAGACTGGGTGGGATATTAAAGGGAGTGAGGGGGGAGAGTGGGATTAGACTGGGTGGGATATTAAAGGGAGTGAGGGGGGAGAGTGGGATTAGACTGGGTGGGATATTAAAGGGAGTGAGGGGGAGAGTGGGATTAGACTGGGTGGGATATTAAAGGGAGTGAGGGGGGAGAGTGGGATTAGACTGGGTGGGATATTAAAGGGAGTGGGGAGTGAGGGGGGAGAGTGGGATTAGACTGGGTGGGATATGAAAGGGAGTGGGGAGTGGGGGAGAGTGGGATTAGACTGGGTGTGATATTAAAGGGAGTGGGGAGTGAGGGGGAGAGTGGGATTAGACTGGGTGGGATATTAAAGGGAGTGGGGAGTGAGGGGGGAGAGTGGGATTAGACTGGGTGGGATATTAAAGGGAGTGGGGAGTGAGGGGCGAGAGTGGGATTAGACTGGGTGGGATATTAATGGGAGTGAGGAGTGAGGGGGGAGAGTGGGATTAGACTGGGTGGGATATTAAAGGGAGCGGGGAGTGAGGGGGGAGAGTGGGATTAGACTGGGTGGGATATTAAAGGGAGAAGGGAGTGAGGAGGAGAGCGGGATTAGACTGGGTGGGATATTAAAGGGAGTGGGGAATGAGGGGTGAGAGTGGGATCAGACTGGGTGGGATATTAAAGGGAGTGAGGGGGGAGAGTGGGATTAGACTGGGTGGGATATTAAAGGGAGTGAGGGGGGAGAGTGGGATTAGACTGGGTGGGATATTAAAGGGAGTGAGGGGGAGAGTGGGATTAGACTGGGTGGGATATTAAAGGGAGTGAGGGGGGAGAGTGGGATTAGACTGGGTGGGATATTAAAGGGAGTGGGGAGTGAGGGGGGAGAGTGGGATTAGACTGGGTGGGATATTAAAGGGAGTGGGGAGTGAGGTGGGAGAGTGGGATTAGACTGCGTGGGATATTAAAGGGAGTGGGGAGTGAGGGGGAGAGTGGGATTAGACTGGGTGGGATATTAAAGGGAGAAGGGAGTGAGGGGGGAGAGAGGGATTACACTGGGTGGGATATTAAAGGGAGTGAGGAGGAGAGTGGGATTAGACTGGGTGTGATATTAAAGGGAGTGGGGAGTGAGGGGGAGAGTGGGATTAGACTGGGTGTGATATTAAAGGGAGAAGGGAGTGAGGGGGGAGAGTGGGATTAGACTGGGTGGGATATTAAAGGGAGAAGGGAGTGAGGGGGAGAGTGGGATTAGTCTGGGTGGGATATTAAAGGGAGTGAGGGGGGAGAGTGGGATTAGACTGGGTGGGATATTAAAGGGAGTGAGGGGGGAGAGTGGGATTAGACTGGGTGGGATATTAAAGGGAGTGAGGGGGGAGAGTGGGATTAGACTGGGTGGGATATTAAAGGGAGTGAGGAGGGAGAGTGGGATTAGACTGGCTGGTATATTAAAGGGAGGGGGAGAGTGGGATTAGACTGGGTGGGATATTAAAGGGAGTGGGGAGTGAGGGGGGAGAGTGGGATTAGACTGGGTGGGATATTAAAGGGAGTGAGGGGGGGAGAGTGGGATTAGACTGGGTGGGATATTAAAGGGAGTGGGGAGGGAGGGGGAGAGTGGGATTAGACTGGGTGGGATATTAAAGGGAGTGAGGGGGGAGAGTGGGATTAGACTGGGTGGGATATTAAAGGGAGTGAGGTGGAGAGTGGGATTAGACTGGGTGGGATATTAAAGGGAGTGAGGGGGGAGAGTGGGATTAGACTGGGTGGGATATTAAAGGGAGTGAGGTGGAGAGTGGGATTAGACTGGGTGGGATATTAAAGGGAGTGGGGAGTGAGGGGGAGAGTGGGATTAGTCTGGGTGGGATATTAAAGGGAATGAGGGGGGAGAGTGGGATTAGACTGGGTGGGATATTAAAGGGAGTGAGGGGGGAGAGTGGGATTAGACTGTGTCGAATATTAAAGGGAGTGGGGAGTGAGGGGGGAGAGTGGGATTAGACTGGGTGGGATATTAAAGGGAGTGAGGGGGGAGAGTGGGATTAGACTGGGTGGGATATTAAAGGGAGTGAGGGGGAGAGTGGCATTAGACTGGGTGGGATATTAAAGGGAGTGGGGAGTGAGGGGGGAGAGTGGGATTAGACTGGGTGGGATATTAAAGGGAGTGGGGAGTGAGGGGGAGAGTGGGATTAGTCTGGGTGGGATATTAAAGGGAGTGGGGGGGGAGTGGGATTAGACTGGGTGGGATATTAAAGGGAGTGGGGAGTGAGGGGAGACTGGGATTAGACTGGGTGGGATATTAAAGGGAGTGGGGAGTGAGGAGGAGAGTGGATTAGACTGGGTGGGATATTAAAGGGAGTGGGGAGTGAGGGGAGAGTGGGATTAGACTGGGTGGGATTTTAAAGGGAGTGGGGGGGGAGTGGGATTAGACTGGGTGGGATATTAAAGGGAGTGGGGAGTAGGGGGGAAACTGGGATTAGACTGGGGGGGATATTAAAGGGAGTGAGGTGGGAGAGTGGGATTAGACTGGGTGGGATATTAAAGGGAGCGGAGAGTGAGAGGGAGAGTGGAATTAGACTGGTTGGGATATTAAAGGGAGTGGGGAGTGAGGGTTGATAGTGGGATTAGACTGTGTGGGATATTAAAGGGAGTGGGGAATAAGGGGTGAGAGTGGGATTAGAGTGGGTGGGATATTAAAGAGAGCGGGGAGTGAGGGGGGAGAGTGGGATAAGACTGGGTGGGATATGAAAGGGAGTTAGGGGGAGAGTGGATTAGACTGGGTGGGATATTAAAGGGAGTGGGGAGTGAGGGGGAGAGTGGCATTAGACTGGGTGGGATATTAAAGGGAGTGGGGAGTGAGGGGAGAGTGGGATTAGACTGGGTGGGATGGTAAAGGGAGAAGGGTGTGAGGGGGAGAGTGGGATTAGACTGGCTGGGATATTAAAGGGAGGGAGGGGGGAGAGTGGGATTAGACTGGGTGGGATATTAAAGGTAGTGGGGAGTGTGGGGGGAGAGTGGGATTAGACTGGGTGGGATATTAAAGGGAGTGAGGGGGGAGAGTGGGATTAGACTGGGTGGGATATTAAAGGGAGTGAGGGGGAGAGTGGGATTAGACTGGGTGGGATATTAAAGGGAGTGGGGAGTGAGGAGGAGAGTGGGATTAGACTGGGTGGGATGGTAAAGGGAGAAGGGTGTGAGGGGGAGAGTGGGATTAGACTGGCTGGGATATTAAAGGGAGGGAGGGGGGAGAGTGGGATTAGACTGGGTGGGATATTAAAGGTAGTGGGGAGTGTGGGGGGAGAGTGGGATTAGACTGGGTGGGATATTAAAGGGAGTGAGGGGGGAGAGTGGGATTAGACTGGGTGGGATATTAAAGGGAGTGAGGGGGAGAGTGGGATTAGACTGGGTGGGATATTAAAGGGAGTGGGGAGTGAGGAGGAGAGTGGGATTAGACTGGGTGGGATATTAAAGGGAGTGAGGAGTGTGGGGGGAGAGTGGGATTAGACTGGGTGGGATATTAAAGGGAGTGGGGAGAGTGGGATTAGACTGGGTGGGATATTAAAGGGAGTGAGGGGGGAGAGAGGAATTAGACTGGGTGGGATATTAAAGGGAGTGAGGGGGGAGAGTGGGATTAGACTGGGTGGGATATTAAAGGGATTGAGGGGGGAGAGTGGGATTAGACTGGGTGGGATATTAAAGGGAGTGGGGAGTGTGGTGGGAGAGTGGGATTAGACTGGGTGGGATATTAAAGGAAGCAGGGAGTGAGAGGTGAAGTGGAAAAAGACTAGGTGAGATCTTAAAGGACGTGGATAATGAGCGCTGTGTGAGATGGACTTGGTGGGATATTATGGGGAGCGGGGAATGAGTGGGAGAGTGGGATTGGACCGGGTGGGATATTAAGGGGAGCAGAGAGTCAGAGTGAGTGGAATTAGACTGGGTGGGATATTAAAGGGAGTGGGGAGTGAGGGGGACAGTGGATTACACTGGGTGGGATATTAACTGGAGTGGGGAGTGAGGGGGGAGAGTGGGATTAGACTGGGTGGGATATTAAAGAGAGCGGGGAGTGAGGGGGGAGAGTGGGATAAGACTGGGTGGGATATTAAAGGGAATGGGGAGTGAGGGGTAGAGTGGATTAGACTGGGTGGGATATTAAAGAGAGCAGGGAGTGAGGGGGTAGAGTGGGATTAGACTGGGTGGGATATTAAAGGGAGTAAGGGGGGGAGAGTGGATTAGACTGGGTGGGATAATAAAGGGAGTGGGGAGTGAGGGGGGAGAGTGGATTAGACTGGGTGGGATAATAAAGGGAGTGGGGAGTGAGGGGGTAGAGTGGGATTAGACTGGGTGGGATATTAAAGGGAGTGGGGAGTGAGGGGGGAGAGTGGGATTAGACTGGGTGGGATAATAAAGGGAGTGGGGAGTGAGGGGAGAGTGGGATTAGACTGGGTGGGATATTAAAGGGAGTGGGGAGCGAGGGGGAGAGTGGGATTAGACTGGGTGGGATATTAAAGGGAGTGAGGGGGAGAGTGGGATTAGACTGGGTGGGATATTAAAGGGAGTGAGGGGGAGAGTGGGATTAGACTGGGTGGGATATTAAAGGGAGTGCGGGGGAGAGTGGGATTAGACTGGATGGGATATTAAAGGGAGTGAGGGGGGAAGAGTGGGATTAGACTGGGTGGGATATTAAAGGGAGTGAGGGGGGAGAGTGGGATTAGACTGGGTGGGATATTAAAGGGAGAAGGGAGTGAGGAGGAGAGCGGGATTAGACTGGGTGGGATATTAAAGGGAGTGGGGAGTGAGGCGGGAGAGTGGGATTAGACTGGGTGGTATATTAACGGGAGTGAGGAGGAGAGTGGGATTAGACTGGGTGGGATATTAAAGGGAGAGGGGAGTGAGGGGGGAGAGTGGGATTAGACAGGGTGGGATATTAAAGGGAGTGAGGGGGGAGAGTGGGATTAGACTGGGTGGGATATTAATGGGAGTGGGGAGTGAGGCGGGAGAGTGGGATTAGACTGGGTGGTATATTAACGGGAGTGAGGAGGAGAGTGGGATTAGACTGGGTGGGATATTAAAGGGAGAGGGGAGTGAGGGGGGAGAGTGGGATTAGACTGGGTGGGATATTAAAGGGAGTGAGGGGGGAGAGTGGGATTAGACTGGGTGGGATATTAAAGGGAGTGGGGAGTGAGGGGGGAGAGTGGGATTAGACTGGGTGGGATATTAAAGGGAGTGGGGAGTGAGGGGGGAGAGTGGGATTAGACTGGGTGGGATATTCAAGGGAGTGAGGGGGGAGAGTGGGATTAGACTGGGTGGGATATTAAAGGGAGTGGGGAGTGATGGGGGAGAGTGGGATTAGACTGGGTGGGATATTAAAGAGAGCGGGGAGTGAGAGGTAGATTGGAATTAGACTGGGTGGGATATTAAAGGGAGAAGGGAGTGAGGAGGAGAGTGGGATTAGACTGGGTGGGATATTAAAGGGAGTGGGGAGTGAGGGGGGAGAGTGGGATTGGACTGGGTGTGATATTAAAGGGAGAAGGGAGTGAGGGGGGAGAGTGGGATTAGTCTGGGTGGGATATTAAAGGGAGAAGGGAGTGAGGGGGGAGAGTGGGATTAGACTGGGTGGGATATTAAAGGGAGTGAGGGGGGAGAGTGGGATTAGACTGGGTGGGATATTAAAGGGAGTGAGGGGGGAGAGTGGGACTAGACTGGGTGGGATATTAAAGGGAGTGGGGAGTGAGGTGGGAGAGTGGGATTAGACTGCGTGGGATATTAAAGGGAGTGGGGAGTGAGGGGGAGAGTGGGATTAGACTGGGTGGGATATTAAAGGGAGAAGGGAGTGAGGGGGGAGAGAGGGATTAGACTGGGTGGGATATTAAAGGGAGTGAGGAGGAGAGTGGGATTAGACTGGGTGTGATATTAAAGGGAGTGGGGAGTGAGGGGGAGAGTGGGATTAGACTGGGTGTGATATTAAAGGGAGAAGGGAGTGAGGGGGGAGAGTGGGATTAGACTGGGTGGGATATTAAAGGGAGAAGGGAGTGAGGGGGAGAGTGGGATTAGTCTGTGTGGGATATTAAAGGGAGTGAGGGGGGAGAGTGGGATTAGACTGGGTGGGATATTAAAGGGAGTGAGGGGGGAGAGTGGGATTAGACTGGGTGGGATATTAAAGGGAGTGAGGGGGGAGAGTGGGATTAGACTGGCTGGGATATTAAAGGGAGTGAGGGGGGAGAGTGGGATTAGACTGGCTGGGATATTAAAGGGAGGGGGAGAGTGGGATTAGACTGGGTGGGATATTAAAGGGAGTGGGGAGTGAGGGGGGAGAGTGGGATTAGACTGGGTGGGATATTAAAGGGAGTGAGGGGGGGAGAGTGGGATTAGACTGGGTGGGATATTAAAGGGAGTGGGGAGGGAGGGGGAGAGTGGGATTAGACTGGGTGGGATATTAAAGGGAGTGAGGGGGGAGAGTGGGATTAGACTGGGTGGGATATTAAAGGGAGTGAGGGGGGAGAGTGGGATTAGACTGGGTGGGATATTAAAGGGAGTGAGGGGGGAGAGTGGGATTAGACTGGGTGGGATATTAAAGGGAGTGAGGTGGAGAGTGGGATTAGACTGGGTGGGATATTAAAGGGAGTGAGGGGGGAGAGTGGGATTAGACTGGGTGGGATATTAAAGGGAGTGAGGTGGAGAGTGGGATTAGACTGGGTGGGATATTAAAGGGAGTGTGGAGTGAGGGGGGAGAGTGGGATTAGACTGGGTGGGATATTAAAGGGAGTGGGGAGTGAGGGTGGAGAGTGGGATTAGACTGGGTGGGATATTAAAGGGAGTGAGGGGGAGAGTGGGATTACACTGTGTCGAATATTAAAGGGAGTGGGGAGTGAGGGGGGAGAGTGGGATTAGACTGGGTGGGATATTAAAGGGAGTGAGGGGGGAGAGTGGGATTAGACTGGGTGGGTTATTAAAGGGAGTGAGGGGGGAGAGTGGGATTAGACTGGGTGGGATATTAAAGGGAGTGAGGGGGAGAGTGGCATTAGACTGGGTGGGATATTAAAGGGAGTGGGGAGTGAGGGGGGAGAGTGGGATTACACTGGGTGGGATATTAAAGGGAGTGGGGAGTGAGGGGGAGAGTGGGATTAGTCTGGGTGGGATATTAAAGGGAGTGGGGGGGGAGTGGGATTAGACTGGGTGGGATATTAAAGGGAGTGGGGAGTGAGGGGAGACTGGGATTAGACTGGGTGGGATATTAAAGGGAGTGGGGAGTGAGGAGGAGAGTGGATTAGACTGGGTGGGATATTAAAGGGAGTGGGGAGTGAGGGGAGAGTGGGATTAGACTGGGTGGGATTTTAAAGGGAGTGGGGGGGGAGTGGGATTAGACTGGGTGGGATATTAAAGGGAGTGGGGAGTAGGGGGGAAACTGGGATTAGACTGGGGGGGATATTAAAGGGAGTGAGGGGGGAGAGTGGGATTAGACTGGGTGGGATATTAAAGGGAGCGGAGAGTGAGAGGGAGAGTGGAATTAGACTGGTTGGGATATTAAAGGGAGTGGGGAGTGAGGGTTGATAGTGGGATTAGACTGTGTGGGATATTAAAGGGAGTGGGGAATGAGGGGTGAGAGTGGGATTAGAGTGGGTGGGATATTAAAGAGAGCGGGGAGTGAGGGGGGAGAGTGGGATAAGACTGGGTGGGATATGAAAGGGAGTTAGGGGGAGAGTGGATTAGACTGGGTGGGATATTAAAGGGAGTGGGGAGTGAGGGGAGAGTGGGATTAGACTGGGGGGGATATTAAAGGGAGTGGGGAGTGAGGGGAGAGTGGGATTAGACTGGGAGGGATATTAAAGAGAATGGGGGGGAGTGGGATTAGACTGGGTGTGATATTAAAGGGAGTTGGGAGTGAGGGGGGAGAGCGGGATTACACTGGGTGGGATATTAAAGGGAGAAGGGAGTGAGCGGGAGAGTGGGATTAGACTGGGTGGGATATTAAAGGGAGTGAGGGGGGAGAGTGGGATTAGACTGGGTGGGATATTAAAGGGAGTGAGGGGAGAGAGTGGGATGAGACTGGGTGGGATATTAAATGGAGTGAGGGGGGAGAGTGGGATTAGACTGGGTGGGATATTAAAGGGAGTGGGGAGTGAGGGGGGAGAGCGGGATTAGACTGGGTGGGATATTAAAGGGAGAAGGGAGTGAGCGGGAGAGTGGGATTAGACTGGGTGGGATATTAAAGGGAGTGGGGAGTGAGGGGGGAAAGCGGGATTAGACTGGGTGGGATATTAAAGGGAGAAGGGAGTACGCGGGAGAGTGGGATTAGACTGGGTGGGATATTAAAGGGAGTGAGGGGGGAGAGTGGGATTAGACTGGGTGGGATATTAAAGGGAGTGGGGAGTGAGGGGGGGAGAGTGGGATTAGACTGGGTGAGATATTAAAGGGAGTGGGGAGCGAGGGGGGAGAGTGGGATTAGACTGGGTGGGATATTAAAGGGAGTGGGGAGTGAGGGGGGAGAGTGGGATTAGACTGGGTGGGATATTAAAGGGAGTGGGGAGTGAGGGGGGAGAGTGGGATTAGACTGGGTGAGATATTAAAGGGAGTGGGGAGCGAGGGGGGAGAGTGGGATTAGACTGGGTGGGATATTAAAGGGAGTGAGGGGGGAGAGTGGGATTAGACTGGGTGGGATATTAAAGGGAGTGGGGAGTGAGGGGGGAGAGTGGGATTAGACTGGGTGGGATATTAAAGGGAGTGGGGAGTGAGGGGGGAGAGTGGGATTAGACTGGGTGGGATATTAAAGGGAGTGGGGAGTGAGGGGGGAGAGTGGGATTAGACTGGGTGGGATATTAAAGGGAGTGAGGAGTGAGGGGGGAGAGTGGGATTAGACTGGGTGGGATATTAAAGGGAGCGGGGAGTGAGGGGGGAGAGTGGGATTAGACTGGGTGGGATATTAAAGGGAGAAGGGAGTGAGGAGGAGAGCGGGATTAGACTGGGTGGGATATTAAAGGGAGTGGGGAATGAGGGGTGAGAGTGGGATCAGACTGGGTGGGATATTAAAGGGAGTGAGGGGGGAGAGTGGGATTAGACTGGGTGGGATATTAAAGGGAGTGAGGGGGGAGAGTGGGATTAGACTGGGTGGGATATTAAAGGGAGTGAGGGGGGAGAGTGGGATTAGACTGGGTGGGATATTAAAGGGAGTGAGGGGGGAGAGTGGGATTAGACTGGGTGGGATATTAAAGGGAGTGGGGAGTGAGGGGGGAGAGTGGGATTAGACTGGGTGGGATATGAAAGGGAGTGGGGAGTGGGGGAGAGTGGGATTAGACTGGGTGTGATATTAAAGGGAGTGGGGAGTGAGGGGGAGAGTGGGATTAGACTGGGTGGGATATTAAAGGGAGTGGGGAGTGAGGGGGGAGAGTGGGATTAGACTGGGTGGGATATTAAAGGGAGTGGGGAGTGAGGGGGGAGAGTGGGATTAGACTGGGTGGGATATTAATGGGAGTGAGGAGTGAGGGGGGAGAGTGGGATTAGACTGGGTGGGATATTAAAGGGAGCGGGGAGTGAGGGGGGAGAGTGGGATTAGACTGGGTGGGATATTAAAGGGAGAAGGGAGTGAGGAGGAGAGCGGGATTAGACTGGGTGGGATATTAAAGGGAGTGGGGAATGAGGGGTGAGAGTGGGATCAGACTGGGTGGGATATTAAAGGGAGTGAGGGGGGAGAGTGGGATTAGACTGGGTGGGATATTAAAGGGAGTGAGGGGGGAGAGTGGGATTAGACTGGGTGGGATATTAAAGGGAGTGAGGGGGAGAGTGGGATTAGACTGGGTGGGATATTAAAGGGAGTGAGGGGGGAGAGTGGGATTAGACTGGGTGAGATATTAAAGGGAGTGGGGAGTGAGGGGGGAGAGTGGGATTAGACTGGGTGGGATATTAAAGGGAGTGGGGAGTGAGGTGGGAGAGTGGGATTAGACTGCGTGGGATATTAAAGGGAGTGGGGAGTGAGGGGGAGAGTGGGATTAGACTGGGTGGGATATTAAAGGGAGAAGGGAGTGAGGGGGGAGAGAGGGATTAGACTGGGTGGGATATTAAAGGGAGTGAGGAGGAGAGTGGGATTAGACTGGGTGTGATATTAAAGGGAGTGGGGAGTGAGGGGGAGAGTGGGATTAGACTGGGTGGGATATTAAAGGGAGTGGGGAGTGAGGGGGAGAGTGGGATTAGACTGGGTGGGATATTAAAGGGAAGTGAGGGGGAGAGTGGGATTAGACTGGGTGGGATATTAAAGGGAGAAGGGAGTGAGGGGGGAGAGTGGGATTAGACTGGGTGTGATATTAAAGGGAGAAGGGAGTGAGGGGGGAGAGTGGGATTAGACTGGGTGGGATATTAAAGGGAGTGAGGGGGGAGAGTGGGATTAGACTGGGTGGGATATTAAAGGGAGTGAGGGGGGAGAGTGGGATTAGACTGGGGGGGATATTAAAGGGAGTGAGGGGGGAGAGTGGGATTAGACTGGGTGGGATATTAAAGGGAGTGAGGGGGGAGAGTGGGATTAGACTGGCTGGGATATTAAAGGGAGTGAGGGGGGAGAGTGGGATTAGACTGGGGGGGATATTAAAGGGAGTGAGGGGGGAGAGTGGGATTAGACTGGGGGGGATATTAAAGGGAGTGAGGGGGGAGAGTGGGATTAGACTGGGTGGGATATTAAAGGGAGTGAGGGGGGAGAGTGGGATTAGACTGGCTGGGATATTAAAGGGAGGGGGGAGAGTGGGATTAGACTGGGTGGGATATTAAAGGGAGTGGGGAGTGAGGGGGGAGAGTGGGATTAGACTGGGTGGGATATTAAAGGGAGTGAGGGGGGAGAGTGGGATTAGACTGGGTGGGATATTAAAGGGAGTGGGGAGGGAGGGGGAGAGTGGGATTAGACTGGGTGGGATATTAAAGGGAGTGAGGGGGGAGAGTGGGATTAGACTGGGTGGGATATTAAAGGGAGTGAGGGGGGAGAGTGGGATTAGACTGGGTGGGATATTAAAGGGAGTGAGGGGGGAGAGTGGGATTAGACTGGGTGGGATATTAAAGGGAGTGAGGGGGGAGAGTGGGATTAGACTGGCTGGGATATTAAAGGGAGGGGGAGAGTGGGATTAGACTGGGTGGGATATTAAAGGGAGTGGGGAGTGAGGGGGGAGAGTGGGATTAGACTGGGTGGGATATTAAAGGGAGTGAGGGGGGGAGAGTGGGATTAGACTGGGTGGGATATTAAAGGGAGTGGGGAGGGAGGGGGAGAGTGGGATTAGACTGGGTGGGATATTAAAGGGAGTGAGGGGGGAGAGTGTGATTAGACTGGGTGGGATATTAAAGGGAGTGAGGTGGAGAGTGGGATTAGACTGGGTGGGATATTAAAGGGAGTGAGGGGGGAGAGTGGGATTAGACTGGGTGGGATATAAAAGGGAGTGAGGTGGAGAGTGGGATTAGACTGGGTGGGATATTAAAGGGAGTGGGGAGTGAGGGGGAGAGTGGGATTAGTCTGGGTGGGATATTAAAGGGAGTGAGGGGGGAGAGTGGGATTAGACTGGGTGGGATATTAAAGGGAGTGAGGGGGGAGAGTGGGATTAGACTGTGTCGAATATTAAAGGGAGTGGGGAGTGAGGGGGGAGAGTGGGATTAGACTGGGTGGGATATTAAAGGGAGTGAGGGGGGAGAGTGGGATTAGACTGTGTCGAATATTAAAGGGAGTGAGGGGGGAGAGTGGGATTAGACTGGGTGGGATATTAAAGGGAGTGAGGGGGGAGAGTGGGATTAGACTGGGTGGTATATTAAAGGGAGTGAGGGGGAGAGTGGCATTAGACTGGGTGGGATATTAAAGGGAGTGGGGAGTGAGGGGGGAGAGTGGGATTAGACTGGGTGGGATATTAAAGGGAGTGGGGAGTGAGGGGGAGAGTGGGATTAGTCTGGGTGGGATATTAAAGGGAGTAGGGGGGAGTGGGATTAGACTGGGTGGGATATTAAAGGGAGTGGGGAGTGAGGGGAGACTGGGATTAGACTGGGTGGGATATTAAAGGGAGTGAGGGGGGAGAGTGGGATTAGACTGGGTGAGATATTAAAGGGAGTGGGGAGTGAGGGGGGAGAGTGGGATTAGACTGGGTGGGATATTAAAGGGAGTGGGGAGTGAGGTGGGAGAGTGGGATTAGACTGCGTGGGATATTAAAGGGAGTGGGGAGTGAGGGGGAGAGTGGGATTAGACTGGGTGGGATATTAAAGGGAGAAGGGAGTGAGGGGGGAGAGAGGGATTAGACTGGGTGGGATATTAAAGGGAGTGAGGAGGAGAGTGGGATTAGACTGGGTGTGATATTAAAGGGAGTGGGGAGTGAGGGGGAGAGTGGGATTAGACTGGGTGGGATATTAAAGGGAGTGGGGAGTGAGGGGGAGAGTGGGATTAGACTGGGTGGGATATTAAAGGGAGTGAGGGGGAGAGTGGGATTAGACTGGGTGGGATATTAAAGGGAGAAGGGAGTGAGGGGGGAGAGTGGGATTAGACTGGGTGTGATATTAAAGGGAGAAGGGAGTGAGGGGGGAGAGTGGGATTAGACTGGGTGGGATATTAAAGGGAGTGAGGGGGGAGAGTGGGATTAGACTGGGTGGGATATTAAAGGGAGTGAGGGGGGAGAGTGGGATTAGACTGGGTGGGATATTAAAGGGAGTGAGGGGGGAGAGTGGGATTAGACTGGCTGGGATATTAAAGGGAGGGGGAGAGTGGGATTAGACTGGGTGGGATATTAAAGGGAGTGGGGAGTGAGGGGGGAGAGTGGGATTAGACTGGGTGGGATATTAAAGGGAGTGAGGGGGGGAGAGTGGGATTAGACTGGGTGGGATATTAAAGGGAGTGGGGAGGGAGGGGGAGAGTGGGATTAGACTGGGTGGGATATTAAAGGGAGTGAGGGGGGAGAGTGGGATTAGACTGGGTGGGATATTAAAGGGAGTGAGGGGGGAGAGTGGGATTAGACTGGGTGGGATATTAAAGGGAGTGAGGGGGGAGAGTGGGATTAGACTGGGTGGGATATTAAAGGGAGTGAGGGGGGAGAGTGGGATTAGACTGGCTGGGATATTAAAGGGAGGGGGAGAGTGGGATTAGACTGGGTGGGATATTAAAGGGAGTGGGGAGTGAGGGGGGAGAGTGGGATTAGACTGGGTGGGATATTAAAGGGAGTGAGGGGGGGAGAGTGGGATTAGACTGGGTGGGATATTAAAGGGAGTGGGGAGGGAGGGGGAGAGTGGGATTAGACTGGGTGGGATATTAAAGGGAGTGAGGGGGGAGAGTGGGATTAGACTGGGTGGGATATTAAAGGGAGTGAGGTGGAGAGTGGGATTAGACTGGGTGGGATATTAAAGGGAGTGAGGGGGGAGAGTGGGATTAGACTGGGTGGGATATAAAAGGGAGTGAGGTGGAGAGTGGGATTAGACTGGGTGGGATATTAAAGGGAGTGGGGAGTGAGGGGGAGAGTGGGATTAGTCTGGGTGGGATATTAAAGGGAGTGAGGGGGGAGAGTGGGATTAGACTGGGTGGGATATTAAAGGGAGTGAGGGGGGAGAGTGGGATTAGACTGTGTCGAATATTAAAGGGAGTGGGGAGTGAGGGGGGAGAGTGGGATTAGACTGGGTGGGATATTAAAGGGAGTGAGGGGGGAGAGTGGGATTAGACTGTGTCGAATATTAAAGGGAGTGAGGGGGGAGAGTGGGATTAGACTGGGTGGGATATTAAAGGGAGTGAGGGGGGAGAGTGGGATTAGACTGGGTGGTATATTAAAGGGAGTGAGGGGGGAGAGTGGCATTAGACTGGGTGGGATATTAAAGGGAGTGGGGAGTGAGGGGGGAGAGTGGGATTAGACTGGGTGGGATATTAAAGGGAGTGGGGAGTGAGGGGGAGAGTGGGATTAGTCTGGGTGGGATATTAAAGGGAGTAGGGGGGAGTGGGATTAGACTGGGTGGGATATTAAAGGGAGTGGGGAGTGAGGGGAGACTGGGATTAGACTGGGTGGGATATTAAAGGGAGTGGGGAGTGAGGAGGAGAGTGGATTAGACTGGGTGGGATATTAAAGGGAGTGGGGAGTGAGGGGAGAGTGGGATTAGACTGGGTGGGATTTTAAAGGGAGTGGGGGGGGGAGTGGGATTAGACTGGGTGGGATATTAAAGGGAGTGGGGAGTAGGGGGGAAACTGGGATTAGACTGGGGGGGATATTAAAGGGAGTGAGGTGGGAGAGTGGGATTAGACTGGGTGGGATATTAAAGGGAGCGGAGAGTGAGAGGGAGAGTGGAATTAGACTGGTTGGGATATTAAAGGGAGTGGGGAGTGAGGGTTGATAGTGGGATTAGACTGTGTGGGATATTAAAGGGAGTGGGGAATGAGGGGTGAGAGTGGGATTAGAGTGGGTGGGATATTAAAGAGAGCGGGGAGTGAGGGGGGAGAGTGGGATAAGACTGGGTGGGATATGAAAGGGAGTTAGGGGGAGAGTGGATTAGACTGGGTGGGATATTAAAGGGAGTGGGGAGTGAGGGGAGAGTGGGATTAGACTGGGGGGGATATTAAAGGGAGTGGGGAGTGAGGGGAGAGTGGGATTAGACTGGGTGGGATGGTAAAGGGAGAAGGGTGTGAGGGGGAGAGTGGGATTAGACTCTCTGGGATATTAAAGGGAGGGAGGGGGGAGAGTGGGATTAGACTGGGTGGGATATTAAAGGTAGTGGGGAGTGTGGGGGGAGAGTGGGATTAGACTGGGTGGGATATTAAAGGGAGTGAGGGGGGAGAGTGGGATTAGACTGGGTGGGATATTAAAGGGAGTGAGGGGGAGAGTGGGATTAGACTGGGTGGGATATTAAAGGGAGTGGGGAGTGAGGAGGAGAGTGGGATTAGACTGGGTGGGATATTAAAGGGAGTGAGGAGTGTGGGGGGAGAGTGGGATTAGACTGGGTGGGATATTAAAGGGAGTGGGGAGAGTGGGATTAGACTGGGTGGGATATTAAAGGGAGTGAGGGGGGAGAGAGGAATTAGACTGGGTGGGATATTAAAGGGAGTGAGGGGGGAGAGTGGGATTAGACTGGGTGGGATATTAAAGGGAGTGAGGGGGGAGAGAGGAATTAGACTGGGTGGGATATTAAAGGGAGTGAGGGGGGAGAGTGGGATTAGACTGGGTGGGATATTAAAGGGATTGAGGGGGGAGAGTGGGATTAGACTGGGTGGGATATTAAAGGGAGTGGGGAGTGTGGTGGGAGAGTGGGATTAGACTGGGTGGGATATTAAAGGAAGCAGGGAGTGAGAGGTGAAGTGGAAAAAGACTAGGTGAGATCTTAAAGGACGTGGATAATGAGCGCTGTGTGAGATGGACTTGGTGGGATATTATGGGGAGCGGGGAATGAGTGGGAGAGTGGGATTGGACCGGGTGGGATATTAAGGGGAGCAGAGAGTCAGAGTGAGTGGAATTAGACTGGGTGGGATATTAAAGGGAGTGGGGAGTGAGGGGGACAGTGGATTACACTGGGTGGGATATTAACTGGAGTGGGGAGTGAGGGGGGAGAGTGGGATTAGACTGGGTGGGATATTAAAGAGAGCGGGGAGTGAGGGGGGAGAGTGGGATAAGACTGGGTGGGATATTAAAGGGAATGGGGAGTGAGGGGTAGAGTGGATTAGACTGGGTGGGATATTAAAGAGAGCAGGGAGTGAGGGGGTAGAGTGGGATTAGACTGGGTGGGATATTAAAGGGAGTTAGGGGGGGAGAGTGGATTAGACTGGGTGGGATAATAAAGGGAGTGGGGAGTGAGGGGGGAGAGTGGATTAGACTGGGTGGGATAATAAAGGGAGTGGGGAGTGAGGGGAGAGTGGGATTAGACTGGGTGGGATATTAAAGGGAGTGGGGAGTGAGGGGGTAGAGTGGGATTAGACTGGGTGGGATATTAAAGGGAGTGGGGAGTGAGGGGGGAGAGTGGGATTAGACTGGGTGGGATAATAAAGGGAGTGGGGAGTGAGGGGAGAGTGGGATTAGACTGGGTGGGATATTAAAGGGAGTGGGGAGCGAGGGGGAGAGTGGGATTAGACTGGGTGGGATATTAAAGGGAGTGAGGGGGAGAGTGGGATTAGACTGGGTGGGATATTAAAGGGAGTGAGGGGGAGAGTGGGATTAGACTGGGTGGGATATTAAAGGGAGTGCGGGGGAGAGTGGGATTAGACTGGATGGGATATTAAAGGGAGTGAGGGGGGAAGAGTGGGATTAGACTGGGTGGGATATTAAAGGGAGTGAGGGGGGAGAGTGGGATTAGACTGGGTGGGATATTAAAGGGAGAAGGGAGTGAGGAGGAGAGCGGGATTAGACTGGGTGGGATATTAAAGGGAGTGGGGAGTGAGGCGGGAGAGTGGGATTAGACTGGGTGGTATATAACGGGAGTGAGGAGGAGAGTGGGATTAGACTGGGTGGGATATTAAAGGGAGAGGGGAGTGAGGGGGGAGAGTGGGATTAGACAGGGTGGGATATTAAAGGGAGTGAGGGGGGGGAGAGTGGGATTAGACTGGGTGGGATATTAAAGGGAGTGGGGAGTGAGGCGGGAGAGTGGGATTAGACTGGGTGGTATATTAACGGGAGTGAGGAGGAGAGTGGGATTAGACTGGGTGGGATATTAAAGGGAGAGGGGAGTGAGGGGGGAGAGTGGGATTAGACTGGGTGGGATATTAAAGGGAGTGAGGGGGGAGAGTGGGATTAGACTGGGTGGGATATTAAAGGGAGTGGGGAGTGAGGGGGGAGAGTGGGATTAGACTGGGTGGGATATTAAAGGGAGTGGGGAGTGAGGGGGGAGAGTGGGATTAGACTGGGTGGGATATTCAAGGGAGTGAGGGGGGAGAGTGGGATTAGACTGGGTGGGATATTAAAGGGAGTGGGGAGTGATGGGGGAGAGTGGGATTAGACTGGGTGGGATATTAAAGAGAGCGGGGAGTGAGAGGTAGATTGGAATTAGACTGGGTGGGATATTAAAGGGAGAAGGAGTGAGGAGGAGAGTGGGATTAGACTGGGTGGGATATTAAAGGGAGTGGGGAGTGAGGGGGGAGAGTGGGATTAGACTGGGGTGTGATATTAAAGGGAGAAGGGAGTGAGGGGGGAGAGTGGGATTAGTCTGGGTGGGATATTAAAGGGAGAAGGGAGTGAGGGGGGAGAGTGGGATTAGACTGGGTGGGATATTAAAGGGAGTGAGGGGGGAGAGTGGGATTAGACTGGGTGGGATATTAAGGGAGTGAGGGGGGAGAGTGGGATTAGACTGGGTGGGATATTAAAGGGAGTGGGGAGTGAGGTGGGAGAGTGGGATTAGACTGCGTGGGATATTAAAGGGAGTGGGGAGTGAGGGGGAGAGTGGGATTAGACTGGGTGGGATATTAAAGGGAGAAGGGAGTGAGGGGGGAGAGAGGGATTAGACTGGGTGGGATATTAAAGGGAGAAGGGAGTGAGGGGGGAGAGTGGGATTAGTCTGGGTGGGATATTAAAGGGAGAAGGGAGTGAGGGGGGAGAGTGGGATTAGACTGGGTGGGATATTAAAGGGAGTGAGGGGGGAGAGTGGATTAGACTGGGTGGGATATTAAAGGGAGTGAGGGGGGAGAGTGGGATTAGACTGGGTGGGATATTAAAGGGAGTGAGGGGGGAGAGTGGGATTAGACTGGCTGGATATTAAAGGGAGTGAGGGGGGAGAGTGGGATTAGACTGGCTGGGATATTAAAGGGAGGGGGAGAGTGGGATTAGACTGTGTGGGATATTAAAGGGAGTGGGGAGTGAGGGGGGAGAGTGGGATTAGACTGGGTGGGATATTAAAGGGAGTGAGGGGGGGAGAGTGGGATTAGACTGGGTGGGATATTAAAGGGAGTGGGGAGGGAGGGGAGAGTGGGATTAGACTGGGTGGGATATTAAAGGGAGTGAGGGGGGAGAGTGGGATTAGACTGGGTGGGATATTAAAGGGAGTGAGGGGGGAGAGTGGGATTAGACTGGGTGGGATATTAAAGGGAGTGAGGGGGGAGAGTGGGATTAGACTGGGTGGGATATTAAAGGGAGTGAGGTGGAGAGTGGGATTAGACTGGGTGGGATATTAAAGGGAGTGAGGGGGGAGAGTGGGATTAGACTGGGTGGGATATTAAAGGGAGTGAGGTGGAGAGTGGGATTAGACTGGGTGGGATATTAAAGGGAGTGTGGAGTGAGGGGGGGAGAGTGGGATTAGACTGGGTGGGATATTAAAGGGAGTGGGGAGTGAGGGGGGAGAGTGGGATTAGACTGGGTGGGATATTAAAGGGAGTGAGGGGGAGAGTGGGATTACACTGTGTCGAATATTAAAGGGAGTGGGGAGTGAGGGGGGAGAGTGGGATTAGACTGGGTGGGATATTAAAGGGAGTGAGGGGGGAGAGTGGGATTAGACTGGTGGGTTATTAAAGGGAGTGAGGGGGGAGAGTGGGATTAGACTGGGTGGGATATTAAAGGGAGTGAGGGGGAGAGTGGCATTAGACTGGGTGGGATATTAAAGGGAGTGGGGAGTGAGGGGGGAGAGTGGGATTAGACTGGGTGGGATATTAAAGGGAGTGGGGAGTGAGGGGGAGAGTGGGATTAGTCTGGGTGGGATATTAAAGGGAGTGGGGGGGGAGTGGGATTAGACTGGGTGGGATATTAAAGGGAGTGGGGAGTGAGGGGAGACTGGGATTAGACTGGGTGGGATATTAAAGGGAGTGGGAGTGAGGAGGAGAGTGGATTAGACTGGGTGGGATATTAAAGGGAGTGGGGAGTGAGGGGAGAGTGGGATTAGACTGGGTGGATTTTAAAGGGAGTGGGGGGGAGTGGGATTAGACTGGGTGGGATATTAAAGGGAGTGGGGAGTAGGGGGGAAACTGGGATTAGACTGGGGGGGATATTAAAGGGAGTGAGGGGGGAGAGTGGGATTAGACTGGGTGGGATATTAAAGGGAGCGGAGAGTGAGAGGGAGAGTGGAATTAGACTGGTTGGGATATTAAAGGGAGTGGGGAGTGAGGGTTGATAGTGGGATTAGACTGTGTGGGATATTAAAGGAGTGGGGAATGAGGGGTGAGAGTGGGATTAGAGTGGGTGGGATATTAAAGAGAGCGGGGAGTGAGGGGGGAGAGTGGGATAAGACTGGGTGGGATATGAAAGGGAGTTAGGGGGAGAGTGGATTAGACTGGGTGGGATATTAAAGGGAGTGGGGAGTGAGGGGAGAGTGGGATTAGACTGGGGGGGATATTAAAGGGAGTGGGGAGTGAGGGGAGAGTGGATTAGACTGGGTGGGATGGTAAAGGGAGAAGGGTGTGAGGGGGAGAGTGGGATTAGACTGGCTGGGATATTAAAGGGAGGGAGGGGGGAGAGTGGGATTAGACTGGGTGGGATATTAAAGGTAGTGGGGAGTGTGGGGGGAGAGTGGGATTAGACTGGGTGGGATATTAAAGGGAGTGAGGGGGGAGAGTGGGATTAGACTGGGTGGGATATTAAAGGGAGTGAGGGGGAGAGTGGGATTAGACTGGGTGGGATATTAAAGGGAGTGGGGAGTGAGGAGGAGAGTGGGATTAGACTGGGTGGGATATTAAAGGGAGTGAGGAGTGTGGGGGGAGAGTGGGATTAGACTGGTGGGATATTAAAGGGAGTGGGGAGAGTGGGATTAGACTGGGTGGGATATTAAAGGGAGTGAGGGGGGAGAAAGGAATTAGACTGGGTGGGATATTAAAGGGAGTGAGGGGGGGAGAGTGGGATTAGACTGGGTGGGATATTAAAGGGATTGAGGGGGGGAGAGTGGGATAGACTGGGTGGGATATTAAAGGGAGTGGGGAGTGTGGTGGGAGAGTGGGATTAGACTGGGTGGGATATTAAAGGGAGTGAGGGGGGAGAGTGGGATTAGACTGGGTGGGATATTAAAGGGATTGAGGGGGGAGAGTGGGATTAGACTGGGTGGGATATTAAAGGGAGTGGGCAGTGTGGTGGGAGAGTGGGATTAGACTGGGTGGGATATTAAAGGAAGCAGGGAGTGAGAGGTGAAGTGGAAAAAGACTAGGTGAGATCTTAAAGGACGTGGATAATGAGCGCTGTGTGAGATGGACTTGGTGGGATATTATGGGGAGCGGGGAATGAGTGGGAGAGTGGGATTGGACCGGGTGGGATATTAAGGGGAGCAGAGAGTCAGAGTGAGTGGAATTAGACTGGGTGGGATATTAAAGGGAGTGGGGAGTGAGGGGGACAGTGGATTACACTGGGTGGGATATTAACTGGAGTGGGGAGTGAGGGGGGAGAGTGGGATTAGACTGGGTGGGATATTAAAGAGAGCGGGGAGTGAGGGGGTAGAGTGGGATTAGACTGGGTGGGATATTAAAGGGAGTTAGGGGGGGGAGAGTGGATTAGACTGGGTGGGATAATAAAGGGAGTGGGGAGTGAGGGGGGAGAGTGGATTAGACTGGGTGGGATAATAAAGGGAGTGGGGAGTGAGGGGAGAGTGGGATTAGACTGGGTGGGATATTAAAGGGAGTAGGGAGTGAGGGGGTAGAGTGGGATTAGACTGGGTGGGATATTAAAGGGAGTGGGGAGTGAGGGGGGAGAGTGGGATTAG
>NW_027309953.1:0-10000 GCF_047496795.1 Chiloscyllium punctatum
GCACTGACCTCCGACAGCACCCACTCCCTCAGCACTGACCCTCCGACAGCGCCCGCTCCCTCAGCACTGACCTCCGACAGCGCCCGCTCCCTCAGCACTGACCCTCCGACAGCGCCCGCTCCCTCAGCACTGACCCTCCCACAGCGCCCGCTCCCTCAGCACTGACCCTCCGACAGCGCCCGCTCCCTCAGCACTGACCCTCCGACAGCGCCCCGCGTCCCTCAGCACTGACCCTCCGACAGTGCCCGCTCCCTCAGCACTGAATTCTGAATTTCTTGTGACTGCCTTACATTGCTATCCCCCTCGGTCTGGTCTCCCCATACACTTGGAAACAGTCTCCATCCTCCTCGGATCACAGTTCATGATAATATTGTAGATTTTCAGTGTGTAAATAGCTTGATAGATCGTGTGCTTAACTTTTGAAGTTGTTTCCTGTGTTGTTTCTCACTGAAACATAATCAGATGAAGCTATAAATGTTACTGAACAACTGAACAGAATGTCTCAAAGAAATGGAACATGGTCCTCAGTTGTACAAACATCAATTGGAAAGATTTTGCCATCAATATTAAATGAAAACTTTGACCTATTTCCCAACATCATCCTGTGCAGCTACTCAATCCCAAATAAATATCTCTCCCCTCTTTGCATGTGAAATCCTCATTTCGCTACAACGGTTTCTTTCTTTGTATTTTTGAGGTGACCGTATAATTCTGCCCCGAATCCAATCCTGATTTTTCTCTCTCACAACTGTAGTGAACAGTGAATAGGGCTACCTCAGATTACAACAGGATCTGACCAGATGGGCCAATGGGCTGGGACGCGGCAGATGGAGTTTAGTTCAGATAAATGCGAGGTGCTGCATTTTGGGAAAGCAAATCTTAACAGGACTTATACACTTAATGGTAAGGTCCTGGGGAGTGTTGCTGAACAAAGAGACCTTGGAGTGCAGGTTCATAGCTCCTTGAAAGTGGAGTCACAGGTCGATAGGATAGTGAAGAAGGTGTTTGGTGTGCTTTCCTTTATTGGTCAGAGTATTGAGTACAGGAGTTGGGAGGGTCATGTTGGGGCTGTACAGGACATTGGTGAGGCCACTGTTGGAATATTGTGTGCAATTCTGGTCTCCTTCCTATGGGAAAGATGTTGTGAAACTTGAAAGGGTTCAGAAAAGATTTACAAGGATGTTTGGGGGGGTTGAGCTACAGGGAGAGGCTTGAACAGGCTGGGGCTGTTTTCCCTGGAGCGTCGGAGGCTGAGGGGTGACCTTCTAGAGGTTTATAAAATCATGAGGGGGCATGGATAGGGTAAATAGACAAGGTCTTTTCCCCTGGGGTGGGGGAGTCCAGAACTAGAGGGGCATAGGTTTAGGTGAGAGGGGAAAGGGACCTGAGGGGCAACTTTTTCACACAGAGGGTGGTACGTGTATGGAATGAGCTGCCAGAGGGAGTGGTGGAGGCTGGTACAATGACAGCATTTAAGAGGCATCTGGATAGGGACATGAATAGGAAGGGTTTGGGGGGATATGGGCCAAGCGCTGGCAGGTGGGACTAGATTGGGTTGGGATAGCATGGAGAAGTTGGGCCGAAGGGTCTGTTTCCATGCTGTACAACCCGATGGAGTTTAATTCCTACTTTAACACACACTCCAGGGTAGGGAGCGTCACGGAGTGGAAACCAACACTGCCAAGGTTGGGTAACTCCCATCCCCCCCCTCCCCCCACTCCCCCCACTCCCTCCCGGACTGACCTGGGAACGAGAATCTAGTGATTCCTCCGCTCCTGAGAATCCACGAGAGCTCCCCGTCCGAACAGAACCGTGGATTTTTTTTTTTTCTGAATTCTCTGGTCCATCAACCAAACAGAATTCATTGAACATTGTCCATGAACAGCTTAGATGCTGGCCAGCCTCCTACATCTGAGGAAGGGTCACCGGAACGTTAGCTCTGATTTCTGTCCGCGGTAGCTGCCTGCTCGAGCTTTTCCAGCGATTTCTGCTCCTGCCCGGTGCAGGGCAGATTTCCTTCTGCCGCCCTCGAAGCGATGGGTTCGGTTCCCCGATCCAGAGGGACTTTCTGACCCCTTTGGAAACGGGAGCTGCACTCCGCCTCCGCCTTCCTACCTACGAACCCAATTGACCCTAACCTCTGCCCAAGTTTTGGGGGGGGGGGGGGACTTTTATTTCCTCGGTTCTGTCCCCAATTCAAAGCTTCGCTTTCAAGAAAAGTTCTGCTTGTTATGTTCTGTTGTCTCTGGGACCCCCCTGGCACAGTATTGCCCAGGCTGTTGGCGTGAGGTAAATGTAGAATAGGCCTCGAAACGTCATTCTCATCACTGTCCGTCTGAAAGACTGGAATTTCCGCACGGACTGGAGAGGCCAGTTTAACAGTTTCCAGTTGAAGGTGTTCCCTTGAAATAGTTTCACTCTCGTGACTGAACGCATTTAAACGAGTGAGGACTCATCGGGAGTAAACAGGGTTCACAGTCTGTGAGACTTTCCCCAACTGGGCCAGGACGAGATAGAGGCAGAATACACATCCGAGCTGAAAACGTGTTGCTGGAAAAGCGCAGCGGGTCAGGCAGCGTCCGAAGGGGGCGGGAGACTCGACGTTGCGGGCCCTTCTTCAGGAATGAGGAGGGTGTGCCAAGCAGGCACCCACAACTCCCCTCCCCCCCTTACTTCCCTCCAAGGCCCCAAGGGATCCTTCCATATCCGCCACAAATTCACCTGCACCTCCACACACACCATTTATTGCATCCGCTGCACCCGATGCGGCCTCCTCTATATTGGGGAGACAGGCCGCCTACTTGCGGAACGTTTCAGAGAACACCTCTGGGACACCCGAACCGACCAACCCAACCACCCCATGGCTCAACACTTCAACTCCCCCTCCCACTCCACCAAGGACATGCAGGTCCTTGGACTCCTCCATCGCCAGACCATAGCAACACGACGGTTGGAGGAAGAGCGCCTCATCTTCCGCCTAGGAACCCTCCAACCACAAGGATGAACTCCGATTTCTCCAGTTTCCTCATTTCCCCTCCCCCCACCTTGTCTCAGTCAAATCCCTCGAACTCAGCACCACCTTCCTAATCTGCAATCTTCTTCCTGTCCTCTCCGCCCCCACCCCCTACTCCGGCCTATCACCCTCACCTTGACCTCCCTCCCACCTATCGCATTTCCAACGCCCCTCCCCCAAGTCCCTCCTTCCCTACCTTTTATCTTAGCCTGCTAGACACACTTTCCTCATTCCTGAAGAAGGGCTCATGCCCGAAACGTCGATTCTCCTGCCCCTTGGATGCTGCCTGACCTGCTGCGCTTTTCCAGCACCACACATTTTCAGCTCTGATCTCCAGCATCTGCAGTCCTCACTTTCTCCTAGAATACACATCACACACACTCCCTCACACATTCACTCCCTCAACACACACTCACGCACTCATACACACTCACACACACTCACGCACTCATATACACACTCCCTCATACACACATACACACACTCCCTCATACACACTCACACATACACACACACTCACACGCAGGTCACTCATACACACACTCACTCACATGCACTCATATACACACACACTCCCTCATACACACTCACACACACACACTCACACATACACACACACTCACACATACACACACACACTCACTCACATGCACTCATATACACACACACTCCCTCATACACACTCACACACACACTCACACATATACACACACACTCACACACTCACACATATACACACACACTCACACATACACACACACTCACACATATACACACACACTCACTCACATGCACTCATATACACACACACTCCCTCATACACACTCACACACACACACACTCACACACTCACACATACACACACACACTCACACATATACACACACACTCACACATACACACACACTCACTCACATGCACTCATATACACACACACACTCCCTCATACACACTCACACATACACACACACTCACACATATACACACACACTCACACATACACACACACACTCACTCACATGCACTCATATACACACACACTCCCTCATACACACTCACACATACACACACACTCACACATATACACACACACTCACATATACACACACACACTCACTCACATGCACTCATATACACACACACTCCCTCATACACACTCACACATACACACACACACTCACATATACACACACACACTCACTCACATGCACTCATATACACACACACTCCCTCATACACACTCACATATACACACACTCACATACTCCCTCACACACAGTCTCACATACTCACACATACACACTCTCGCATACACACACACTCACATACATCTCACACTCCCTCATACACACACATACACTCACACACACTCACACATACACTCTCTCATACACACACGTACACACACTCTAACACTCATACGCACTCACTCATACACACACACTCACACATAAACAAACTCATATACACACAAACACACATACACACATGCTAAGCACACACTCAGACACACTCACTCACTGACACATACAAATTCAGACACACACACACAAATATTCACACTCACACACGCTGTGTCACACACAAACACACTCCAACACTCACACAGAGACACACACACTCAGTGTATACACACAGTGTGTCCCAGACACACTCACACACTCAAACACACATCACACACACACACTCATACACTCACTCACACACATACTCCGTCATACACACATACACAGAGACAGGTAGACAGAAAGAGAGAGAGAGAGACAGGGAGAGAGAGAGAGACACACACACACACACACACGAGAGACACAGAGAGAAGGAAGGAGAGAGAGAGAGAGACAGAGAGAGAGAGAGAGACCAGAGAGAGAGAGACACACACACACACACAAGAGAGACACAGAGAGAGGGAAGGAGAGAGAGAGACAGAGAGACGGGGAGAGAGAGAGAGACAGAGAGAGAGAGAGAGACACAGAGCGAGAGGGAGAGGGACACAGAGAGAGTCAGTGACAGAGAGGGTGATTGGGAGACAGAGAGAGAGATGGGGAGAGAGGAAGAGACAGAAAGAGGGAGAGAAACACAGAGAGAGAGAGAGAGGGAGAGAGACAGAGAGAGAGACACACACAGAGAGAGAGGAAGAGAGAGTCAGTGATGGGGGGGAGGGAAGAGACAGAGAAAGAGAGACAGAGAGAGGGAGAGACAGAGAGAGGGAGAGAGACACAGAGAAAGAGAAAGCGAGACAGAGAGAGAGGGGGAGAGACAGAGAGAGGAAGAGAGACACAGAGAGAGAGGGGGAGAGAGTCAGTGATGGGGGGGAGGGAAGAGACAGAGAAAGAGAGACAGAGAGAGAGGGAGACAGAGAGAGGGAGAGACAGAGAGAGGGAGAGAGACACAGAGAAAGAGAAAGCGAGACAGAGAGAGAGGGGGAGAGACAGAGAGAGGAAGAGAGACACAGAGAGAGAGGGGGAGAGAGTCAGTGACGGGGGGGTGAAGAGACAGAGAAAGAGAGACACAGAGAGAGAGAAAGAGAGACACAGAGAGAGGGAAGGAGAGAGAGAAGAGAGAGAGAGAGAGAGAGAGGGGGGGAGAGAGAGACACAGAGAGAGAGACACAGAGAGAGAGAGAGACAGAGACAGAGACACAGAGCGAGAGGGAGAGAGAGAGAGAGAGAGAGAGACAGAGAGGGAGAGGGACAGAGAAAGAGAGACAGAGAGGGAGAGAGAGAGATGGGGAGAAAGAGACAGAGAGAGACAGGAGGAGAGAGAGAGAGAGAGAGTCAGTGACAGAGAGAGGGATAGAGAGAAAGACAGTAAGAGATATACAGACAGAGGCTGAGAGGGAGGGTCAGTGAGGGAGACAAGGACAGAGAGAGAGAAAGAGAGGTATGGGGGTGGGGAAGAGGGAGACAGAGAGTGAGAGAGAAAAAGAGAGAGGTAGAGAGTAACAGAGAGAGAGAGGCTGGGCGGGAGGGTGAGAGGGTGGAAGGTGGGATTAAATTATTGAGCTCAATGAGCAGCCATGATAGTATTGACAGGCTGAATGGCCTCTCCCTGCTCTGTTTCCCCGTTCATGGCAGTAAGAGGAGGCCACTCTGCCCGTCCAGCTTGCTGTTGTGTTATCCAATGAGTTGATGGGAAGGGCAGAGGGGTTGGCTGTTGAATGTTTAGGAACAGGGAAGACATTTCCTCCCTTAGCCTGGGGGTGGGGGAAAGAGGTTCGGTTGAGGGATTGGGGAAGATATTGGCCCCCTGCGTCAGGAGGGGATAGAATCTGTGACGGGCTGAAAGGCCTCCCCACCCCCCTTTGCTGTCAACCCTTTTCCTGTTCAGGTGACCAACCCTACCCTCTCTGCCTTGGAAGGGGAGGAGCTGGGAAAACATCAGACCAAAACAGGCAGTAGAAGCTGTCGGAGTCATCACTCTGTCTCTGTCTCTCTCAGGGATAGTGGGGGGAGAAGTTGTGCTGGAATTTTGCCTTTTCCCGAACAGAGCAGGAGAGGTGTGTGGGGGGGGGGGGGTTGGGGGGAAGGTGGTTTGGAGATCATGGCTTGTTGGAGTGTGTGCTGGCTCTCGGTCTGTTGGATTCTACTCAGGCAAACTTCAGCGGCAAGACACACGCTGTATTGGAACAGCTCAAATATCAGGTCAGTGAAACATGGCTCTCCAGTTAGCAGCAGCTTAATACGACTCAAAATCAAACTTTCACACACCGAAAACAGTGCAGCAATGGGCTCCACGTTTTCAGAGCTTCGCAAAGCGTTTGAGGGTATATAACCACGCCACTGTGTTAATTAAACACCCATTTTAGTTTTTCCCTCTGTGTCTCTCTGTCTCTGTCTTTGTGTTTGTTCATCTCTGTCTCTGTGTCTCTGTTTCATGTCTCTCTCTCTCTCTGTCTCTCTGGCTATCTCTGTTCATGTCTCTCTCTGTCTGTCTGTCTCTCTGTCTCTGTCTGTCTCTCTCTCTCTCTCTGTTCATGTCCCTCTCTCTCTGTCTCTGTTCATGTCTCTTTCTCTGTCTGTCTGTCTCTCTCTCTCTGTTCATGTCCCTCTCTCTCTGTCTCTCTCGCTGTCTCTGTTCATGTCTCTCTCTCTCTCTCTCTCTGTCTCTCTGTCGCTGTCTCTGTTCATGTCCCTCTCTCTCTCTGTCTTTGTTTCTGTTCATCTGTCTCTGTTTATATCTCTCTGTCTGTCTGTCTTTGTTCATGTCTGTCTGTCTCTCTCTCCCTGTTCATGTCTCTCTCTGTCTCTGATCCTGTGTGTGTCTCTCTATCTATTTCTCTCTGCCTCTTGCCCCCCTCTCTCTCTCTCCCTCTCTGTGTCTCTCGCTCTCTCTGTCTCCCTCTTTCTCTCTGTCTCGCTGTCTCTGTTCATGTCCCTCTCTCTCTGTCTCTGTTCCTGTCTCTCTCTGTCTCTGTTTATATCTCTCTGTCTTTGTTCATGTCTGTCTGTCTCTCTCTCCCTTGTTCATGTCTCTCTCTGTCTCTGATCGTGTGTGTGTCTCTCTCTCTATTTCTCTCTGCCTCTTGCCCCCCCCCCTCTCTCTCTCTCCCCCTCTCTGTCTGTCTCCTTTTCTGTGTCTCGCTCTCTCTGTCTCTCTCTCTCTCTCTCTCTCTCTCTGGATTCTTGTCCATGTCAAGCTGCAGCCTTTGGTGTCCCCGTACCCACTGTATTTTCAAACACAGCCCCAGTGATATTTGCCAGCCCTGCTAACACCATGTGCTTTAACAAGGCGAAGAGATTTTTTGGTAGAAGGGTGGAAGTTAGGTGTTTGCGAACAGGGTGTGTGTGGGAGCAGGGTTCAGAGCAAACTGTGGCTCGCTGGGACAGAGTGAAATCACGTTGAATGAAGAAAAAAGCGAGGATTTAAAACTAGGATTGTCATTCATATAAAAACCAGGAGTCTGTTTGATATAAAGATTGTCATTGTCGTTTCTAGAATTGTACAATCTAGAATTGTCCTTCATCTAAAAACTGGGATTGTAGTTTAATCAAAAAAACTGAGATTGTAGATTAATCTAAACTGGGATTGTGTTTAATGTTTAAAAACTGAGATTGTAGATTAATCTAAACTGGGATTGTGTTTAATGTAACAAAAAACTGAGATTGTAGATTAATCTAAACTGGGATTGTGTTTAATGGTAAAAAACTGAGATTGTAGATTAATCCAAACTGGGATTGTGTTTAATGGTAAAAAACTGAGATTGTAGATTAATCTAAACTGGGATTGTGTTTAATGGTAAAAAACTGAGATTGTAGATTAATCTAAACTGGGATTGTGTTTAATGTAACAAAAAACGGAGATTGTAGATTAATCTAAACTGGGATTGTGTTTAATGTAACAAAAAAACGGAGATTGTAGATTAATCTAAACTGGGATTGTGTTTAATGGTAAAAAACTGAGATTGTAGATTAATCTAAACTGGGATTGTGTTTAATGGTAAAAAACTGAGATTGTAGATTAATCTAAACTGGGATTGTGTTTAATGGTAAAAAACTGAGATTGTAGATTAATCTAAACTGGGATTGTGTTTAATGTAACAAAAAACGGAGATTGTAGATTAATCTAAACTGGGATTGTGCTTAATGGTAAAAAACTGAGATTGTAGATTAATCTAAACTGGGATTGTGTTTAATGTAATAATGAGATTGTGTTTAATGTTTAAAAACGGAGATTGTAGATTAATCTAAACTGGGATTGTGTTTAATGTAATAATGAGATTGTGTTTAATGTTTAAAAACGGAGATTGTAGATTAATCTAAACTGGGATTGTGTTTAATGTAATAATGAGATTGTAGTTAAACTGTAAAAACTAAAGTAATTTGAAAGTTGAGCAAATACGCATGGTTGAAATAGGGCCATAACCTTAATAGGAAGAGTCAGCAGAGAGTTTTTTTAACTTTGAAAAAAACACACACATTGTTGTTCCTGGTCTTTTGTTTATCAGGAGCTGCTGGAGTATTAACCCTTAACTCACCGAGTAAACTTGGCAGGAGTAGTTGGATCAAAGTCCAAACATGTTTACGGAAAAGGGTGATGTGCTTGATGTTGCAACTGCAGCTTTTCACAACGTGCGAGGGGGCAGCACAGAGTCATCGAGATGTACAGCACAGAAACAGACCCTTCGGTCCAACGCCGACCTGATATCCCAATCCAATCCCCACCTGCCAGCACCCGGCCCATATCCCCCCAAACCCTTCCTATTCATGTCCCCATCCAAATGCCTCTTCAATGTTGTCATTGTACCAGCCTCCATCACTTCCTCTGGCAGCTCATTCCATACACGTACCACCCTCTGGGTGAAAAAGTTGTCCCTTTCCCCTCTCACCCTAAACCTATGCCCCTCTAGTTCTGGACTCCCCCCACCCCAGTGAAAAGACCTTGTCTATTTACCCTATCCTGCCCCTCATGATTTTATAAACCTCTATAAGGTCACCCCTCAGCCTCCGACGCTCCAGGGAAAACAGCCCCAGCCTGTTCAGCCTCTCCCTGTAGCTCAAACCATCCAACATCCTTGTAAATCTTTTCTGACCCTTTCAAGTCTGACAACATCTTTCTGATAGGAAGGAGACCAGAATTGCACACAATATTCCAACAGTGGCCTAACCAATGTCCTGTACAGCCACAACATGACCCTCCCAACTCCTGTACTCAATACTCTGACCAATAAAGGAAAGCATACCAAACACCTTCTTCACTATCCTATCGACCTGCGACTCCACTTTCAAGGAGCTATGAACCTGCACTCCAAGGTCTCTTTGTTCAGCAACACTCCCCAGGACCTTACCATTAAGTGTATAAGTCCTGCTAAGATTTACTTTCCCAAAATGCAGCCCCTCGCATTTATCTGAATTAAACTCCATCTGCCACTTCTCAGCCCATTGGCCCATCTGGTCCAGATCCTGTTGTAATCTGAGGTAACCCTCTTCGCTGTCCACTACACTGACAATTTTGGGGTCATCTGCAAACTTACCTCTTATGTTCACATCCA
>NW_027309953.1:15000-30000 GCF_047496795.1 Chiloscyllium punctatum
TCCCCGCATAACCTTATGAATTCAGAGTGCCCCTTGGCCTGAGAACATGACACAAAGCATTCAAGTCTGAGGAGAGCGCACTGACGAGCTTCCCGGGAATTCTGAAGTCTCGGGATCCAACTTCTGAACTCCCGAAGGTGGGGTCGAGAGGGAAGAAACAGTTTCCTCCCTGGGTCCAGGGAAATCCAGGATTGTGAGGGGGGGGGGGGGGTGAATGGGAAAACTGGATGGCATTTGACAGACCCCCCCCCACCCACCCACCCAAAGCATACCAGGGGGTGTTGGGGAGAAAGCCCGTCCTCAAAATGGCGAGATCGATCTCGGAGCACCGCAAGGCGATGAGGCATTTTGGGAGTCACCCGACGGATTTGCGCCCTGGGGGGGGGGGTCAGTCAGGAATTTGGGGAGCGGGGGGGAAGGCACTGGCTGAACCGTTTGCTGCTCCTCACCCATCCCCCAAAAGGATGGCAAAACAGTGCCAACTGGTGGCCGGAGGTCCACAACTGCAGCGTGATTGTTGACATCGGAAGAAGCGATAGTTGGGGGGGGGGGGGATGGTATTGGCGGTGGCTTGTGGAGGGGAGTGGGGTTTGTAGTTTAAAGGTATTTTAGGTATCTGCTCGGTATATAACCACCAGATCCTCGCATGACGGGGAACAGGACAGAGACAGTTCCTGAATAAAACCTGGCTTGATAGATCATCTACGTTTCACTTACATTATTCCAAGGTCAACCTGAAAAACATTCTTAATTGAACAAAAGAGGAAGAGAAAATACTTTGTCGAAGTTTTCGAGGAGGAGGGGGTCACTTAGAGTCGTACAGCATGGAAACAGACCCTTCGGCCCAACTCATGTTGATATCCCAACCCAATCTAGTCCCATTTGCCAGCCCTTGGCCCATATCCCTCCAAACCCTTCCTATTCACGTCCCCATCCTGATGCCTTTTAAATGTTGTCATTGTACCAGTCTCCACCACATCCTCTGGCAGCTCATTCCATACACGTACCACCCTCTGCGTGAAAAAGTTGCCCCTCGGGTCCCTTTCCCCCCCCTCACCTTAAACCTACGCCCCTCTAGTTTTGCACTCCCCTACCCTGGGGAGTGCAATTTTGACATTTCACCCTACCCTCGGGTTATAAACATCTACATAAGGTCACTCCAGCCCCAGCCTCTGACACTCTCAGGGAAAGCAGCCACATAGGGAGGGCTCGGGGTCTGTACTGAGACCTGTTAGTTGGTCCCGGCCTACCACTGAGGCCTACAAACCCGCAGGGAGGCCCGAGGTTGGTGCTGAGGCCTGTTAGTTGCTCCCGGCCTACCACTGAGGCCTACAAACCCGCGGGGAGGCCCGAGGTTGGTGCTGAGGCCTGTTAGTTGCTCCCGGCCTACCACTGAGGCCTACAAACCCGCGGGGAGGCCCGAGGTTGGTGCTGAGGCCTGTTAGTTGCTCCCGGCCTACCACTGAGGCCTACAAACCCGCGGGGAGGCCCGAGGTTGGTGCTGAGGCCTGTTAGTTGCTCCCGGCCTACCACTGAGGCCTACAAACCCGCGGGGAGGCCTGTTTGCCTATCCTCAGGCCTGTCGGAGGCCAATCACAGGCTGGCGGGGAGGGAAGCAGCTCAGAACCCAGGCTGGGGTCCAGCGAGGCCTGTTCCTCAAGCCGGGCCCTGCAGCAACGTCTTTCCTGAACCCTTTCGCTCAACGTTACCTCGATCTTTTCTCCTCCCTCCCTCCCAGACTCCAGCAGCCGGACTTCACCATCGAGCTGAGGCCCAACGATTACCTGGACATCAACTGTCCTCACTACCAGGAGCCAACGGCTCGCTCGAACTCAGTCGAACGTTACACCCTGTACCTGGTCAACCGAGAGGACTACGACTCTTGTGAACCAAAGTCAAAGGACCAAGTCCGTTGGGAATGCAAGAAGCCACACGCCATTCACGGCCCGGAGAGATTTTCTGAAAAGTTCCAACGCTACACCCCCTTCAGTCTCGGCAAGGAGTTCAAACCTGGCCATTATTACTACTACATCTGTGAGTACCGTACCGGTGATGCTAATGTGTCCCGGCCTTTACATCGGCCGGAACTCTTGGTTCGTCAAGGGTGGTGGCAGGGCGGGAGGGGGAAACGGAATCTGTTATCCTTACCCGGTCTCGGCTTGCCCCAGACATCCCCTCCCCACCCACCGCCAACAGCGGTGGAGAGAAACATGACTTTTCCACCCCCACTCCGCCCTGGGGTTTGCTCGGTTGCCTCCGTGACTTGATAGGCCTCAGGCTGTGCCCCCGGGCCAGGCTGGGGTTGGGGCCGGCTGGAGATTAGGCCTCAGGCTGCCTCCCCCCCCGCCCCGCAACCTGGCCTGGGTTCCGAACCGCTTCCCTCACCACCAGGCTGAACTCGAACAGGTCCGGAGTCGGCTAACGGGTCTCAGCAAGGATTCAAGGCCCTCCCTGACGGTTGTAGGCCTTGGGTAGGCTGGGATTAATTAACAGGCCTCAGCACGGACCCTGAAGCCTCCCCTGCAGGGTATAGGCCTCAGGGAGAGGCTGGGATTAACTAACAGGCCTCACTGTGGATCTGTAGGCCTCAGGGATAGGCTGGGATTAACTAACAGGCCTCACTGTGGATCTGTAGGCCTCAGGGATAGGCTGGGATTAACTAACAGGCCTCACTGTGGATCTGTAGGCCTCAGGGAGAGGCTGGGATTAACTAACAGGCCTCACTGTGGATCTGTAGGCCTCAGTGCAGGCTGTAGGCCTCAGGGATAGGCCGGGATCAGCTAACAGCACATTCTCCCCGTGTCTGCGTGGGTTTCCTCTGTGTGCTCCAGTTTCCTCCCATAATCCAAAGATGTGCGGGTCAGGTGAATTGGCCCCGCTAAATCGCCCGTAGCGCATTAGTCAGGAGTAAATACAGGGTCAGGGTGGGTTACTCTTCGGAAAGGTCAGTGTGGACTTGTTGGGCCAAAGGGCCTGTTTCCACACTGTAGGGAATCTAATCAAACCGGCTTCAGCATGGACACTGAGGCCTCCCTGCTGGGATGAGTTGACAGGCCTCAGCATGTAGGCCGAGTGACAGCTAACAGGCCCCGCCATGGATCCCTGCTGGATGTAAGCCTGAGTGAGAGGCCTAGAACAGCCAGCAGGCCTTCCCCGTCAGCTCTCGGTCCCCGTGGTAGGGGTCAGATTGACCGACAGGCCTCAGGGCACGGGATGAGGCTTCACAGTGAGAACAAGGCCTCGGTATCGCCCAAACAGTCAGGTTCCCTCCGGGGGGAAGGGAAGGGGAGGGCCGAGTTGGTATTCTGTCGCTGTCACACCCCTAAAAGATCCCTTTCTCTCTCGCTTTCGACAGCTAAACCTGTCCACCATCATGGGGAGCAGTGCCTGAGGGCGAGGGTTTACGTCTGCTGCAAGAGAGGTGAGTACACCCTGGGCCTTCGACACACTTTTGAGCCAATGACGGGGGTTTCTCAGCTTGGCTCCAGAGTGCACGCTCTCTCTCTCGCCGCCATGAGCTGCATTGACATAGCACCTTCCTGGCCGAACGTTCCCTCCTTTCCCAGCTGCTTCTGCTAAGCGGACAAGAATTGACCCCTGAAGTCCCGGAGTGGGGATATTAAGATCAGGACGGTTTTAAGGAGGGTCTTAGGGAGGGGGAGAGGAAGGGAGGGAAAGAGAGAGAGAGAGAGAGAGAGAGAGAGAAATCCTGAGCTCAGGACACCCACTTCCCCTCCCCACACCAACTCCCCCCCCCACCAGGAATGTGGGAGTGGGCGCTGTCGGAGGGTCAGCGCTGAGGGAGCAGGCTGTGTCGGAGGGTCAGCGCTGAGGGAGCGGGCGCTGTCGGAGGGTCAGCACTGAGGGAGCGGGCGCTGTGGGAGGGTCAGTGCTGAGGGAGTGGGCACTGTGGGAGGGTCAGTGCTGAGGGAGTGGGCTCTGTCGGAGGGTCAGTGCTTAGGGACTGGGCGCTGTCGGAGGGTCAGTGCTGAGGGAACGTTATAATTAACAGTAGACGGTGTGTGACCATGCCATGATGTGTGTGTGTTTGCCATGTGTTTCAGGAACAGATGTGAGGCTGCGATCCCATGCCACCCAGCCCAGTTTACCCGCAGGTCAGTGACATGTCTGTTTGTGTCCAAAATGGTGGTGCGTTGGGGCCCAGGTTGGCGATTGGCCCCTGGTGCCCTTTGACCTTTATCTAATGTAAGGAGAACCCCTCGTCTATCTTCCTTAACCAAAGGCTCCATTTGTACCAGAGGTGACCCCACACCAACCTCCCGAGGGGAGGGGCATATTCAGAGTGCCATGGGGTACCAACAATTGGGGCACAGCAGGATCCCACTAAGGGTTGCAAGAGAGTGGTTCATCTGTTTTTGTTTTGCAAACTGAGAGATCATCCCCGACCTCGGACAGCGCCCGCTCCCTCAGCGCTGACCCTCGGACAGCGCCCGCTCCCTCAGCGCTGACCCTCGGACAGCGCCCGCTCCCTCAGCGCTGACCCTCGGACAGCGCCCGCTCCCTCAGCGCTGACCCTCGGACAGCGCCCGCTCCCTCAGCGCTGACCCTCGGACAGCGCCCGCTCCCTCAGCGCTGACCCTCGGACAGCGCCCGCTCCCTCAGCGCTGACCCTCGGACAGCGCCCGCTCCCTCAGCGCTGACCCTCGGACAGCGCCCGCTCCCTCAGCGCTGACCCTCGGACAGCGCCCGCTCCCTCAGCGCTGACCCTCGGACACAGCCCGCTCCCTCAGCGCTGACCCTCAGACACAGCCCGCTCCCTCAGCACTGACCCTCAGACAGTGCGGTGCACCCTATAGAGCTTCCCAAACTGGCCAATGTTCTGAACCCGTTACTGTAGCAACTGGGCCTTTGCCTTAAGGCCGAGATCGGAACAGTGTGAGGCCCACTGCTATCAAATAGCTGTCTCCTGCCGCCAAGGTAATGGCAGGCAGTGGGCGCGTGGGAAACGGTAGTGGGGTGTCTCAGTGGTGGGGACACCCTTTGGATTTCAGTTTTTCTTATTCTGTTTCATTTTCTCTCTCTCACGGACAGATGAGCCTGGCGTTGACCTGCCATCGATCCAGAAGAGTACGGGTAGTTCCAGGGCCCTGGTCGCATCTCTGGGCCTCACCCTTCTCCTGATGCTCAGTATCCTCTTGTTATAGGACATCAAAATGGCCGCCGCGCTCGTCTTGAAACTGTCAAAATGGCCGCCTTGCCTTGAGTTGACCCGAAGTGGGTCGCGACCCTTGGACCAGACAGCCGCCTCTCGGCCCAGGGTTCTTGCTGCTCGGCCTGGTCCTGTCGCCTCTGCCGTCGATGTCATCTCGGGTCACCCGAGACCCGGGCGCCAACTCTTCGCTTTCACTGTGTCACGACCATCGCCTCAGGGTGGCTAACCCCCCCATCATCGCCTCAAGATGGCCGACAGCCACATCAAAATGGCCGACGGCCCTCGCCTCAGGGTGGCTAATCTCCGTCACTTCAAGACGGCCAGCCCGACTGTAGCATTAAAATGGCCGACGACTGCATCGTAATGGCCAACCATTGTTGCTGGAAGACGATCCCAAAAATGCTTGCTTCCTCCTGGATGAGCCAAAATGTCTTTCCCAGGCCACAGGCAAGAAACTGGAAGGCCTTAAGATGTCCACAAGTTATATTTTTCTTGGGAGGGGGGGGGGGTTTGAAGTTTGAGCTGGACTGAGTCTCCTCGCCAGAACGGACTCCAACTCCAGAGATTGACGTGCCGGGTCGCTGGCGACTAGGGGCGTACAGCGGCTCGAGCCTTTCCCGCTAGGCCTTGCCTTGGCCTTTGACCGCCGCCCGCTGATGAACGAGGGGACTCTTGCGTTAATCGAGAAAGGGGGAACTGGGGGGGGGGGGGGGAGCACTGGTGTCAGAGGTCACAGGGTGGGCAGGGTCGTGGGGTGATGGGGCGCGGGGAAGAGAGAGACGCCATCTTGGCTGACGTGAGGTGTCGATGTGGCAAACAGACCCCCCGGATGCCAGCTTGAGCCCAATGGCGGGTATATTTTGGGGGTAAAACTGGGGGGGGGGCTAGGCCGCAAAAGAGTCCCCTTACCCCCTGCCCTTGTCTTCCTGTGACACGTTGCCATGAGACAATTGTACAGTTTTGTGTCTGTAAATATTCGGAGGTCTGTTTTGTGCACTGGCTGATTTTTTTTATACATATATAAATGGATTGTGTTTCTTTTTTGTAATAAAAGGACTGTCTTTTTCGAGAACGCTGAGGGGTCTGCCTCTTGTCGAGCTGGAGGGGCAGCCCGTACCAATAACCCTCTACATTCACGTAGCGCCCTATCCTTCAGCCAGACCACACCCCCCCCCCTACTCCCGGGGGAAAAAGACAACTTTCAATGGTGTTACCATCACTGAATCCCCCCCCACTATCAACATCCTGTGGGTTCCCATTGCCCAGAAACTGAACTGGGCCCAGCCCCATATAAACACAGCGGCTCCAAGAGCAGGTCACCCGAACCTGCACATCCCTGGGGCACTATGGGACAATTTAGCATGGCCAATCCACCCTAACCTGCACTTCCCTGGGCACTATGGAACAATTTAGCATGGCCAATCCACCCTAACCTGCACTTCCCTGGGCACTACGGGACAATTTAGCATGGCCAATCCACCCTAACCTGCACATCCCTGGGCACTATGGGACAATTTAGCATGGCCAATCCACCCTAACCTGCACTTCCCTGGGGCACTATGGGACAATTTAGCATGGCCAATCCACCCTAACCTGCACTTCCCTGGGCACTATGGAACAATTTAGCATGGCCAATCCACCCTAACCTGCACATCCCTGGGGCACTACGGGACAATTTAGCATGGCCAATCCACCCTAACCTGCACATCCCTGGGGCACTATGGGACAATTTAGTATGGCCAATCCACCCTAACCTGCACATCCCTGGGGCACTATGGGACAATTTAGCATGGCCAATCCACCCTAACCTGTATATCCCTGGGCACTATGGGACAATTTAGCATGGCCAATCCACCCTAACCTACACATCCCTGGGCACTACGGGACAATTAAGCACGGCCAATCCACACTAACCTGCACATCCCTGGGGCACTATGGGACAATTTAGCACGGCCAATCCACCCGAACCTGCACATCCCTGGACACTATGGGACAATTTAGCATGGCCAATCCACCCTAACCCGCACATCCCTGGGCACTACGGGACAATTAAGCACGGCCAATCCACCCTAACCTGCACATCCCTGGGGCACTGTGGGACAATTTAGCACGGCCTATCCACTCTAACCTGCACATCCCTGGGCACTGTGGGACAATGTAGCACGGCCAATCCACCCAAACCGGCACATCCCTGGGGCACTGTGGGACAATTTAGCACGGCCAATCCACCCTAACCTGCACACCTTTCGACTGTGGGAGGAAACCCACACAGACACCGGGGGGGGGGGTGGGGGAAAGGAGAGAAGGTGCTCTCTCTCTCTCACACACACACACACAGGGACTGAGCTCTCTCTCTCTCTCTCACACACACACACACAGGGACTGAGCTCTCTCTCTCTCTCACACACACACACACACAGGGACTGAGCTCTCTCTCTCTCTCACACACACACAGGGACTGAGCTCTCTCTCACACACACACAGGGACTGAGCTCTCTCTCACACACACACACAGGGACTGAGCTCTCTCTCACACACACACACAGGGACTGAGCTCTCTCTCACACACACACACAGGGACTGAGCTCTCTCTCACACACACACACAGGGACTGAGCTCTCTCTCACACACACACACAGGGACTGAGCTCTCTCTCTCTCTCTCACACACACACACAGGGACTGAGCTCTCTCTCTCTCTCTCACACACACACACAGGGACTGAGCTCTCTCTCTCTCTCTCACACACACACACAGGGACTGAGCTCTCTCTCTCTCTCTCACACACACACACAGGGACTGAGCTCTCTCTCTCTCTCACACACACACACACAGGGACTGAGCTCTCTCTCTCTCTCACACACACACACACACACACACACACACACACACACACACAGGGACTGAGCTCTCTCTCTCTCTCTCTCACACACACACAGGGACTGAGCTCTCTCTCTCACACACACACACAGGGACTGAGCTCTCTCTCACACACACACACAGGGACTGAGCTCTCTCTCTCTCACACACACACAGGGACTGAGCTCTCTCTCTCTCTCACACACACACACAGGGACTGAGCTCTCTCTCTCTCTCTCACACACACACACACAGGGACTGAGCTCTCTCTCTCTCTCTCTCTCTCACACACACACACACACACACACACAGGGACTGAGCTCTCTCTCTCTCTCTCACACACACACAGGGACTGAGCTCTCTCTCTCTCTCTCACACACACACAGGGACTGAGCTCTCTCTCACACACACACAGGGACTGAGCTCTCTCTCTCTCACACACACACAGGGACTGAGCTCTCTCTCTCTCTCACACACACAGGGACTGAGCTCTCTCTCTCTCTCTCTCTCTCACACACACACACACACAGGGACTGAGCTCTCTCTCTCACACACACACAGGGACTGAGCTCTCTCTCTCACACACACACACACACAGGGACTGAGCTCTCTCTCTCTCTCTCTCACACACACACACACACAGGGACTGAGCTCTCTCTCTCTAACACACACACACAGGGACTCAGCTCTCTCTCTCTCTCTCTCTCTCTAACACACACACACAGGGACTGAGCTCTCTCTCTCTCTAACACACACACACAGGGACTGAGCGCTCTCTCTCTCTCACACACACACACACACAGGGACTGAGCGCTCTCTCTCTCTCACACACACACACACACACACACACAGGGACTGAGCTCTCTCTCTCTCACACACACACACAGGGACTGAGCTCTCTCTCTCTCTCACACACACACAGGGACTGAGCTCTCTCTCTCTCTCACACACACACAGGGACTGAGCTCTCTCTCTCACACACACACACACACAGGGACTGAGCTCTCTCTCTCACACACACACAGGGACTGAGCTCTCTCTCTCTCTGACACACACACACACACACAGGGACTGAGCTCTCTCTCTCACACACACACACACACACAGGGACTGAGCTCTCTCTCACACACACACACAGGGACTGAGCTCTCTCTCTCTCTCACACACACAGGGACTGAGCTCTCTCTCTCTCTCTCTCTCTCACACACACACACACAGGGACTGAGCTCTCTCTCTCACACACACACAGGGACTGAGCTCTCTCTCTCACACACACACACACACAGGGACTGAGCTCTCTCTCTCTCTCTCTCACACACACACACACACAGGGACTGAGCTCTCTCTCTCTAACACACACACACAGGGACTCAGCTCTCTCTCTCTCTCTCTCTCTCTAACACACACACACAGGGACTGAGCTCTCTCTCTCTCTAACACACACACACAGGGACTGAGCGCTCTCTCTCTCTCACACACACACACACACAGGGACTGAGCTCTCTCTCTCTCACACACACACAGGGACTGAGCTCTCTCTCTCTCACACACACACACACACACACACACACAGGGACTGAGCTCTCTCTCTCTCACACACACACACAGGGACTGAGCTCTCTCTCTCTCTCACACACACACAGGGACTGAGCTCTCTCTCTCACACACACACACACACAGGGACTGAGCTCTCTCTCTCACACACACACAGGGACTGAGCTCTCTCTCTCTCTGACACACACACACACACACAGGGACTGAGCTCTCTCTCTCACACACACACACACACACACAGGGACTGAGCTCTCTCTCACACACACACACAGGGACTGAGCTCTCTCTCTCTCTGACACACACACACACACACAGGGACTGAGCTCTCTCTCTCTCACACACACACACACACACACACACAGGGACTGAGCTCTCTCTCTCTCACACACACACACACACAGGGACTGAGCTCTCTCTCACACACACACACACAGGGACTGAGCTCTCTCTCTCTCTCTCACACACACACACAGGGACTGAGCACTCTCTCTCTCTCACACACACACACACAGGGACTGAGCTCGCTCTCTCTCTCTCTCTCTCACACACACACACACACACACACAGGGACTGAGCTCTCTCTCTCTCTCTCAAACACACACACACACACACACAGGGACTGAGCTCTCTCTCTCTCTCTCAAACACACACACACAGGGACTGAGCTCTCTCTCTCTCTCTCAAACACACACACACACACACACAGGGACTGAGCTCTCTCTCTCTCACACACACACACACAGAGACTGAGCTCTCTCACACACACACAGGGACTGAGCTCTCTCTCTCTCACACACACACACACACACACACACACACAGGGACTGAGCTCTCTCTCTCTCTCACACACACACACAGGGACTGAGCTCTCTCTCTCTCTCACACACACACACACACACACAGGGACTGAGCTCTCTCTCTCTCTCACACACACACAGGGACTGAGCTCTCTCTCTCTCACACACACACACAGGGACTGAGCTCTCTCTCTCTCACACACACACACACAAACACAGGGACTGAGCTCTCTCTCACACACACACACAGGGACTGAGCTCTCTCTCACACACACACAGGGACTAAGCTCTCTCTCTCTCTCACACACACACACAGGGACTGAGCTCTCTCTCTCACACACACACACAGGGACTGAGCTCTCTCTCTCTCTCTCTCACACACACACACAGGGACTGAGCTCACTCTCTCTCTCTCTCTCTCTCACACACACACACACACACAGGGACTGAGCTCTCTCTCTCTCTCACACACACACAGGGACTGAGCTCTCTCTCTCTCTCTCACACACACACAGGGACTGAGCTCTCTCTCTCTCTCTCTCTCTCTCTCACACACACACACAGGGACTGAGCTCTCTCTCTCTCACACACACACACACAGGGACTGAGCTCTCTCTCTCTCTCTCACACACACACACACACAGGGACTGAGCTCTCTCTCTCTCTCTCACACACACACAGGGACTGAGCTCTCTCTCTCACACACACACACACACAGGGACTGAGCTCTCCCTCTCTCTCACACACACACAGGGACTGAGCTCTCTCTCTCTCACACACACACACACAGGGACTGAGCTCTCTCTCTCTCTCACACACACACACAGGGACTGAGCTCTCTCTCTCTCACACACACACACAGGGACAGAGCTCTCTCTCACACACACACAGGGACTGAGCTCTCTCTCTCTCACACACACACACACACACACAGGGACTGAGCTCTCCCTCTCTCTCACACACACACACAGGGACTGAGCTCTCTCTCTCTCACACACACACACACACACAGGGACTGAGCTCTCTCTCTCTCACACACACACACAGGGACTGAGCTCTCTCTCTCTCACACACACACAAGGACTGAGCTCTCTCTCACACACACACACACAGGGACTGAGCTCTCTCTCTCTCTAACACACACAGGGACTAAGCTCTCTCTCTCACACACACACACACTGGGACTGAGCTCTCTCTCTCTCTCACACACACACAGGGACTGAGCTCTCTCTCTCACACACACACAAGGACTGAGCTCTCTCTCACACACACACACAGGGACTGAGCTCTCTCTCTCTCTCTCTCTCTCACACACACAGGGACTGAGCTCTCTCTCTCTCTCTCACACACACACACACACACACACACACACAGGGACTGAGCTCTCTCTCTCTCACACACACACACACACACACAGGGTCTGAGCTCTCTCTCTCTCTCTCACACACACACACACAGGGACTGAGCTCTCTCTCTCTCACACACACACAGGGACTAAGCTCTCTCTCTCTCACACACACACACAGGGACTGAGCTCTCTCTCTCACACACACACACACACAGGGACTGAGCTCTCTCTCTCACACACACACACACACAGGGACTGAGCTCTCTCTCTCTCTCTCTCACACAAGGACTGAGCTCTCTCACACACACACACACACACACAGGGACTGAGCTCTCTCTCTCTCTCACACACACAGGGACTAAGCTCTCTCTCTCTCTCTCACACACACACAGGGACTAAGCTCTCTCTCTCTCTCACACACACACAGGGACTAAGCTCTCTCTCTCTCTCACACACACACAGGGACTAAGCTCTCTCTCTCTCTCTCACACACACAGGGACTAAGCTCTCTCTCTCTCTCTCACACACACACAGGGACTGAGCTCTCTCTCTCTCACACACACACAGGGACTGAGCTCTCTCTCTCTCTCTCACACAAGGACTGAGCTCTCTCTCTCACACACACACACACACACACACACACACACAGGGACTGAGCTCTCTCTCTCTCTCTCACACACACACACACACACACACACACAGGGACTGAGCTCTCTCTCTCTCTCACACACACACACACACAGGGACTGAGCGCTCTCTCTCTCACACACACACACACACAGGGACTGAGCGCTCTCTCTCTCCTCTCTCACACACACACACACACACACAGGGACTGAGCTCTCTCTCTCTCTCACACACACACACACACACAGGGACTGAGCGCTCTCTCTCTCTCTCACACACACACACACACACACAGGGACTGAGCTCTCTCTCTCTCTCACACACACACAGGGACTGAGCTCTCTCTCTCTCACACACACACACACAAACACAGGGACTGAGCTCTCTCTCACACACACACACAGGGACTGAGCTCTCTCTCACACACACACAGGGACTGAGCTCTCTCTCACACACACACACACACACACACACACACACACAGGGACTGAGCTCTCTCTCTCTCTCTCACACACACACACACACACACACACACAGGGACTGAGCTCTCTCTCTCTCTCACACACACACACACTCACAGGGACTGAGCGCTCTCTCTCTCACACACACACACACACAGGGACTGAGCGCTCTCTCTCTCTCTCACACACACACACACACACACAGGGACTGAGCTCTCTCTCTCTCTCACACACACACACACACAGGGACTGAGCGCTCTCTCTCTCTCTCTCACACACACACACACACACACAGGGACTGAGCTCTCTCTCTCTCTCACACACACACAGGGACTGAGCTCTCTCTCTCTCACACACACACACACAAACACAGGGACTGAGCTCTCTCTCACACACACACACAGGGACTGAGCTCTCTCTCACACACACACAGGGACTGAGCTCTCTCTCACACACACACACAGGGACTGAGCTCTCTCTCACACCCACACTCAGGGACTGAGCTCTGTCTCTCACACACACACAGGGACTGAGCTCTCTCTCTCACACACACACACAGGGACTGAGCTCTCTCTCTCTCTCTCTCACACACACACACACAGGGACTGAGCTCACTCTCTCTCTCTCTCTCTCTCACACACACACACACACAGGGACTGAGCTCTCTCTCTCTCACACACACACACAGGGACTGAGCTCTCTCTCTCTCACACACACACAGGGACTGAGCTCTCTCTCTCTCTCTCACACACACACAGGGACTGAGCTCTCTCTCTCTCACACACACACACAGGGACTGAGCTCTCTCTCTCTCACACACACACAGGGACTGAGCTCTCTCTCTCTCTCTCACACACACACAGGGACTGAGCTCTCTCTCTCTCTCTCACACACACACAGGGACTGAGCTCTCTCTCTCTCTCTCTCTCTCTCTCACACACACACACACAGGGACTGAGCTCTCTCTCTCTCACACACACACACACAGGGACTGAGCTCTCTCTCTCTCTCTCACACACACACACACAGGGACTGAGCTCTCTCTCTCTCTCTCACACACACACAGGGACTGAGCTCTCTCTCCCACACACACACACACACACAGGGACTGAGCTCTCTCTCTCTCACACACACACACAGGGACAGAGCTCTCTCTCACACACACACAGGGACTGAGCTCTCTCTCTCTCACACACAGGGACTGAGCTCTCCCTCTCTCTCACACACACACACAGGGACTGAGCTCTCTCTCTCTCTCTCACACACACACAGGGACTGAGCTCTCTCTCTCTCACACACACAGGGACTGAGCTCTCTCTCTCACACACACACACACACACAGGGACTGAGCTCTCTCTCTCTCTCACACACACACACACAGGGACTGAGCTCTCTCTCTCTCACACACACACACAGGGACAGAGCTCTCTCTCACACACACACAGGGACTGAGCTCTCTCTCTCTCACACACAGGGACTGAGCTCTCCTCTCTCTCACACACACACACACAGGGACTGAGCTCTCTCTCTCTCACACACACACACACACAGGGACTGAGCTCTCTCTCTCTCACACACACACAGGGACTGAGCTCTCTCTCTCTCTCACACACACACAAGGACTGAGCTCTCTCTCACACACACACACACACACACACACACACACACAGGGACTGAGCTCTCTCTCTCTCACACACACACACAGGGACTGAGCTCTCTCTCTCTCTAACACACACAGGGACTAAGCTCTCTCTCTCACACACACACACACAGGGACTGAGCTCTCTCTCTCTCACACACACACACAGGGACTGAGCTCTCTCTCTCTCTCTCACTCACACACACACACTGGGACTGAGCTCTCTCTCTCTCACACACACACACAGGGACTGAGCTCTCTCTCTCTCTCACACACACACAGGGTCTGAGCTCTCTCTCTCACACACACAGGGACTGAGCTCTCTCTCTCTCACACACACACACACGAGCTCTCTCTCTCTCACACACACACACAGGGACTGAGCTCTCTCTCTCTCTCTCACTCACACACACACACAGGGACTGAGCTCTCTCTCTCTCTCACACACACACAGGGACTGAGCTCTCTCTCTCTCTCACACACACACAGGGTCTGAGCTCTCTCTCTCACACACACAGGGACTGAGCTCTCTCTCTCTCACAC
>NW_027309953.1:32500-43395 GCF_047496795.1 Chiloscyllium punctatum
TCTCTCTCTCACACACACACAGGGACTGAGCTCTCTCTCTCTCTCACACACACACAGGGTCTGAGCTCTCTCTCTCTCTCTCTCACACACACACAGGGTCTGAGCTCTCTCTCTCACACACACAGGGACTGAGCTCTCTCTCTCTCTCTCACACACACACACACACACAGGGACTGAGCTCTCTCTCTCACACACACACACAAGGGACTGAGCTCTCTCTCTCTCTCACACAGGACTGAGCTCTCTCTCTCTCTCTTACACACACACACACACACACACACAGGGACTGAGCTCTCTCTCTCTCACACACACACACACACACACACACACACACACACAGGGACTGAGCTCTCTCTCTCTCTCACACACACACACACACACACACAGGGACTGAGCTCTCTCTCTCTCACATACAAACACAGGGACTGAGCTCTCTCTCTCTCACATACACACACAGGGACTGAGCTCTCTCTCTCTCACATACACACACAGGGACTGAGCTCTCTCTCTCTCACATACACACACAGGGACTGAGCTCTCTCTCTCTCACATACACACACAGGGACTGAGCTCTCTCTCTCTCACATACACACACAGGGACTGAGCTCTCTCTCTCTCTCACACACACACACACAGGGACTGAGCTCTCTCTCTCTCACACACCACACACACACAGGACTGAGCTCTCTCTCTCTCACACACACACACACACACACACAGGGACTGAGCTCTCTCTCTCTCACACACACACACACACACACAGGGACTGAGCTCTCTCTCTCTCACACACACACACACACAGGGACTGAGCTCTCTCTCTCTCTCACACACACACACACACACACAGGGACTGAGCTCTCTCTCTCTCACACACAGGGACTGAGCTCTCTCTCTCACACACACAGGGACTAAGCTCTCTCTCTCTCACACACACACACAGGGACTGAGCTCTCTCTCTCTCACACACAGGGACTGAGCTCTCTCTCACACACACACAGGGACTGAGCTCTCTCTCACACACACACACAGGGACTGAGCTCTCTCTCTCTCTCTCACACACACACACTCACACACACGGACTGAGCTCTCTCTCACACACACACACAGGGACTGAGCTCTCTCTCACTCACACACAGGGACTAAGCTCTCTCTCACTCACACACACACACAGGGACTGAGCTCTCTCTCTCACACACACACAAGGACTGAGCTCTCTCTCTCACACACACACACAGGGACTGAGCTCTCTCTCTCTCTCTCACACACACACACACTCACACACACGGACTGAGCTCTCTCTCACACACACACACACAGGGACTGAGCTCTCTCTCTCTCTCACACACACACACACACACACACACAGGGACTGAGCTCTCTCTCTCTCTCTCTCACACACACAGGGACTGAGCTCTCTCTCTCTCTCTCTCACACACACAGGGACTGAGCTCTCTCTCTCTCTCTCTCACACACACAGGGACTGAGCTCTCCCTCACACACACAGAGGGACTGAGCTCTCCTCACACACACACAGGGATTGAGCTCTCTCTCACACACACACAGGGACTGAGCTCTCTCTCACACACACACAGGGACTGAGCTCTCTCTCACACACACACAGGGACTGACCTCTCTCACACACACACACAGGGACTGAGCTCTCTCACACACACACACAGGGACTGAGCTCTCTCTCTCTCTCTCTCACACACACACACAGGGACTGAGCTCTCTCTCTCTCTCTCACACACACACACACAGGGACTGAGCTCTCTCTCTCTCTCTCACACACACAGGGACTGAGCTCTCTCTCTCTCTCACACACACACACACACACACACACAGGGACTGAGCTCTCTCTCTCTCTCTCTCACACACACACACAGGGACTGAGCTCTCTCTCTCTCTCTCACACACACACACACAGGGACTGAGCTCTCTCTCTCTCTCACACACACACACAGGGACTGAGCTCTCTCTCTCACACACACACACACAGGGACTGAGCTCTCTCTGTCTCTCTCACACACACACACACAGGGACTGAGCTCTCTCTCTCTCTCACACACACACACAGGGACTGAGCTCTCTCTCTCACACACACACACACACAGGGACTGAGCTCTCTCTCTCTCTCTCACACACACACACACAGGGGACTGAGCTCTCTCTCTCTCTCTCACACACACACACAGGGACTGAGCTCTCTCTCTCTCTCTCTCACACACACACACAGGGACTGAGCTCTCTCTCTCTCTCTCACACACACACACACAGGGACTGAGCTCTCTCTCTCTCTCTCACACACACAGGGACTGAGCCTCTCTCTCTCTCTCACACACACACACACACACACACAGGGACTGAGCTCTCTCTCTCTCTCTCTCACACACACACACAGGGACTGAGCTCTCTCTCTCTCTCTCACACACGACACACACACAGGGACTGAGCTCTCTCTCTCTCTCACACACACACACAGGGACTGAGCTCTCTCTCTCACACACACACACACAGGGACTGAGCTCTCTCTGTCTCTCTCACACACACACACACAGGGACTGAGCTCTCTCTCTCTCTCACACACACACACAGGGACTGAGCTCTCTCTCTCACACACACACACACAGGGGACTGAGCTCTCTCTGTCTCTCTCACACACACACACACACAGGGACTGAGCTCTCTCTCTCTCTCACACACACACACAGGGACTGAGCTCTCTCTCTCTCACACACACACACACACACAGGGACTGAGCTCTCTCTCTCTCACACACACACACAGGGTCTGAGCTCTCTCTCTCTCTCTCTCACACACACACAGGGACTGAGCTCGCTCTCTCTCTCTCACACACACACACAGGGACTGAGCTCGCTCTCTCTCTCTCTCTCTCACACACACACACAGGGACTGAGCTCTCTCTCTCACACACACACACACACACAGGGACTGAGCTCTCTCTCACACACACACACACACAGGGACTGAGCTCTCTCTCTCTCACACACACACACACAGGGACTGAGCTCTCTCTCTCTCACACACACACACACACAGGGACTGAGCTCTCTCTCTCTCTCACACACACACGGACTGAGCTCTCTCTCTCTCACACACACACACAGGGACTGAGCTCTCTCTCTCTCACACACACACACACAGGGACTGAGCTCTCTCTCTCTCACACACACACAGGGACTGAGCTCTCTCTCTCTCACACACACACAGGGACTGAGCTCTCTCTCTCACACACACACAGGGACTGAGCTCTCTCTCTCTCACACACACACACACAGGACTGAGCTCTCTCTCTCTCACACACACACACACAGGGACTGAGCTCTCTCTCTCTCACACACACACACACAGGGACTGAGCTCTCTCTCTCTCTCTCTCTCACACACACACAGGGACTGAGCTCTCTCTCTCTCACACACACACACACAGGGACTGAGCTCTCTCTCTCTCTCTCTCACACACACACACACATGGACTGAGCTCTCTCTCTCACACACACACACACACAGACAGGGACTGAGCTCTCTCTCTCACACACACACACACAGGGACTGAGCTCTCTCTCTCACACACACACACACACACACAGAGACTGAGCTCTCTCACACACACACAGGGACTGAGCTCTCTCTCTCTCACACACACACACAGGGACTGAGCTCTCTCTCTCTCTCACACACACACACACACACAGGGACTGAGCTCTCTCTCTCTCTCACACACACACACACACACACACAGGGACTGAGCCTCTCTCTCTCTCTCACACACACAGGGACTGAGCTCTCTCTCTCTCTCACACACACACAGGGACTGAGCTCTCTCTCTCTCTCACACACACACAGGGACTGAGCTCTCTCTCTCTCTCACACACACACAGGGACTGAGCTCTCTCTCTCTCTCACACACACACAGGGACTGAGCTCTCTCTCTCTCTCACACACACACAGGGACTGAGCTCTCTCTCACACACACACACACACACACACAGGGACTGAGCTCTCTCTCACACACACACACACACACACACAGGGACTGAGCTCTCTCACACACACACAGGGACTGAGCTCTCTCACACACACACAGGGACTGAGCTCTCTCTCTCTCACACACAGGGACTGAGCTCTTTCTCTCACACACACTCAGGGACTGAGCTCTCTCTCTCACACACACACACACACACACAGGGACTGAGCTCTCTCTCTCACACACACACACACACACACACAGGGACTGAGCTCTCTCTCTCACACACACACTCAGGGACTGAGCTCTCTCTCTCACACACAGGGACTGAGCTCTTTCTCTCACACAGCACACTCAGGGACTGAGCTCTCTCTCACACACACACACAGGGACTGAGCTCTCTCTCTCACACACACACACACACACACACACACACACACAGGGACTGAGCTCTCTCTCTCACACACACACACACACACCACACACACACACACAGGGACTGAGCTCTCTCTCTCACACACACACTCAGGGACTGAGCTCTCTCTCTCACACACAGGGACTGAGCTCTCTCTCTCACACACAGGGACTGAGCTCTTTCTCTCACACACAGGGACTGAGCTCTTTCTCTCACACACAGGGACTGAGCTCTTTCTCTCACACACAGGGACTGAGCTCTTTCTCTCACACACACACACACACACAGGGACTGAGCTCTCTCTCTCTCTCTCTCACACACACACACACACAGGGGACTGAGCTCTTTCTCTCACACACAGGGACTGAGCTCTTTCTCTCACACACACACACAGGGACTGAGCTCTCTCTCTCACACACACACACTCTGGGACTGAGCTCTCTCTCTCACACACACACTCTGGGACTGAGCTCTCTCTCTCACACACACTCTGGGACTGAGCTCTCTCTCTCACACACACTCTGGGACTGAGCTCTCTCTCTCACACACACACTCAGAGAGAGAGAGAGAGCTCAGTCCCTCTCTCTCACACACACACACAGGGACTGAGCTCTCTCTCTCTCTCTCTCTCTCTCTCACACACACACACAGGGACTGAGCTCTCTCTCTCTCTCTCTCTCACACACACACAGGGACTGAGCTCTCTCTCTCTCTCTCACACACACACACACACACAGGGACTGAGCTCACTCTCTCTCTCTCACACACACACACACACAGGGACTGAGCTCTCTCTCTCTCTCTCTCACACACACACACACACAGGGACTGAGCTCTCTCTCTCTCTCTCTCACACACACACACAGGGACTGAGCTCTCTCTCTCTCTCTCTCACACACACACACAGGGACTGAGCTCTCTCTCTCTCTCTCACACACACACAGGGACTGAGCTCTCTCTCTCTCTCTCTCACACACCACAGGGGACTGAGCTCTCTCTCTCTCTCTCTCACACACACACAGGGACTGAGCTCTCTCTCTCTCTCTCTCTCTCACACACACACACACACACACACACACACAGGGACTGAGCTCTCTCTCTCTCTCTCTCTCACACACAGGGACTGAGCTCTCTCTCTCTCACACACAGGGACTGAGCTCTCTCTCTCTCACACACAGGGACTGAGCTCTCTCTCTCTCTCTCTCTCTCTCTCTCACACAGGGACTGAGCTCTCTCTCTCTCTCACAACTCACACACAGGGACTGAGCTCTCCCTCTCTCTCTCACACACAGGGACTGAGCTCTCTCTCTCTCTCTCTCACACACAGGGACTGAGCTCTCTCTCTCTCTCTCTCACACACAGGGACTGAGCTCTCTCTCTCTCACACACACAAGGACTGAGCTCTCCCTCTCTCTCTCACAACACAGGGACTGAGCTCTCCCTCTCTCTCTCACACACAGGGACTGAGCTCTCTCTCTCTCTCTCTCTCTCACACTCACACACAGGGACTGAGCTCTCTCTCTCCTCACTCACACACACACAGGGACTGAGCTCTCTCTCTCTCACTCACACACACACAGGGACTGAGCTCTCTCTCTCTCACTCACACACACACACAGGGACTGAGCTCTCTCTCTCTCACACACACCACAGGGACTGAGCTCTCTCTCTCTCACACACACACAGGGACTGAGCTCTCTCTCTCTCTCACACACACACAGGGACTGAGCTCTCTCTCTCTCTCTCTCTAACACACACACACAGGGACTGAGCGCTCTCTCTCTCTCACACACACACACACAGGGACTGAGCGCTCTCTCTCTCTCACACACACACACACAGGGACTGAGCGCTCTCTCTCTCTCTACACACACACACACAGGGACTGAGCGCTCTCTCTCTCTCTCAACACACACACACACACAGGGACTGAGCGCTCTCTCTCTCTCTCACAACACTCACACACACACCACAGGGACTGAGCTCTCTCTCTCACACACACACACAGGGACTGAGCTCACTCTCTCTCTCACACACACACACACACACACACACACACACAGGGACTGAGCTCTCTCTCTCTCACACACACACACACAGGGACTGAGCTCTCTCTCTCTCTCACACCACACACACACAGGGACTGAGCTCTCTCTCTCTCACACACACACACACACACACACACACACACACAGGGACTGAGCTCTCTCTCTCTCACACACACACACACAGGGACTGAGCTCTCTCTCTCTCTCTCACACACACACACACACAGGGACTGAGCCTCTCTCTCTCTCTCTCACACACACACACAGGGACTGAGCTCTCTCTCTCTCACACACACACAGGGACTGAGCTCTCTCTCTCTCTCACACACACACAGGACTGAGCTCTCTCTCTCTCTCACACACACACAGGGACTGAGCTCTCTCTCTCTCACACACACACACAGGGACTGAGCTCTCTCTCTCTCACACACACACACAGGGACTGAGCTCTCTCTCTCTCACACACACACACACAGGGACTGAGCTCTCTCTCTCACACACACACACACAGGGACTGAGCTCTCTCTCTCACACACACACACACAGGGACTGAGCTCTCTCTCTCACACACACACACACACACAACACAGGGACTGAGCTCTCTCTCTCTCTCACACACACACACACACAGGGACTGAGCTCTCTCTCTCTCTCTCTCTCTCTCACACACACACACAGGGACTGAGCTCTCTCTCTCACACACACACACAGGACTGAGCTCTCTCTCTCTCTCTCACACACACACACAGGGACTGAGCTCTCTCTCTCTCTCTCACACACACACACAGGGGACTGAGCTCTCTCTCTCTCTCTCACACACACACACACAGGGACTGAGCTCTCTCTCTCTCTCTCACACACACACACAGGGACTGAGCTCTCTCTCTCTCTCTCTCACACACACACACAGGGACTGAGCTCCTCTCTCTCTCTCTCACACACACACACAGGGACTGAGCTCTCTCTCTCTCTCTCACACACACACACACACAGGGACTGAGCTCTCTCTCTCTCTCTCACACAACACAGGGACTGAGCTCTCTCTCTCTCACACACACACACACAGGGACTGAGCTCTCTCTCTCTCTCTCTCTCACACACACACACACAGGGACTGAGCTCTCTCTCTCTCTCTCACACACACAACAGGGACTGAGCTCTCTCTCTCTCTCACACACACACAGGGACTGAGCTCTCTCTCTCTCTCACACACACACAGGGACTGAGCTCTCTCTCTCTCACACACACACACAGGGACTGAGCTCTCTCTCTCTCACACACACACACAGGGACTGAGCTCTCTCTCTCTCACACACACACACAGGGACTGAGCTCCTCTCTCTCACACACACACACACAGGGACTGAGCTCTCTCTCTCTCACACACAACACACACACACAGGGACTGAGCTCTCTCTCTCTCTCTCACACACACACACACAGGGACTGAGCTCTCTCTCTCTCTCTCTCTCTCACACACACACACCAGGGACTGAGCTCTCTCTCTCACACACACACACAGGGACTGAGCTCTCTCTCTCTCTCTCACACACACACACAGGGACTGAGCTCTCTCTCTCTCTCTCACACACACACACACAGGGACTGAGCTCTCTCTCTCTCTCTCACACACACACACAGGGACTGAGCTCTCTCTCTCTCTCTCACACACACACACAGGGACTGAGCTCTCTCTCTCTCTCTCACACACACACACACAGGGACTGAGCTCTCTCTCTCTCTCTCACACACACACACACAGGGGACTGAGCTCTCTCTCTCTCTCTCACACACACACACACACAGGGACTGAGCTCTCTCTCTCTCTCTCCACACACACACACACAGGGACTGAGCTCTCTCTCTCTCTCTCTCACACACACACACAGGGACTGAGCTCTCTCTCTCTCACACACACACACACAGGGACTGAGCTCTCTCTCTCTCTCTCACACACACACACACAGGGACTGAGCTCTCTCTCTCTCTCTCTCACACACACACACACAGGGACTGAGCTCTCTCTCTCTCTCTCACACACACACACACAGGGACTGAGCTCTCTCTCTCTCTCTCCACACACACACACAGGGACTGAGCTCTCTCTCTCTCTCTCTCACACACACACACAGGGACTGAGCTCTCTCTCTCTCTCTCTCACACACACACACAGGGACTGAGCTCTCTCTCTCTCACACACACAACACAGGGACTGAGCTCTCTCTCTCTCTCTCACACACACACAGGACTGAGCTCTCTCTCTCTCACACACACACACAGGGACTGAGCTCTCTCTCTCTCTCACACACACACAGGGACTGAGCTCTCTCTCTCTCTCTCACACACACACAGGGACTGAGCTCTCTCTCTCTCTCTCTCACACACACACACAGGGACTGAGCTCTCTCTCTCTCTCTCTCACCACACACACAGGGACTGAGCTCTCTCTCTCACACACACACACAGGGACTGAGCTCTCTCTCTCTCTCACACAAACACACACACAGGGACTGAGCTCTCTCTCTCTCTCTCACACACACAGGGACTGAGCTCTCTCTCTCTCTCTCTCACACACACACACAGGGACTGAGCTCTCTCTCTCTCTCACCACACACACACACACACACACACAGGGACTGAGCTCCCTCTCTCTCTCACACACACACACACAGGGACTGAGCTCTCTCTGTCTCTCTCACACACACACACACAGGGACTGAGCTCTCTCTGTCTCTCTCACACACACACACACAGGGACTGAGCTCTCTCTCTCTCTCTCTCACACACACACACACACAGGGACTGAGCCTCTCTCTCTCTCACACAACAACACACAGGGACTGAGCTCTCTCTCTCTCACTCACACACACACAGGGACTGAGCTCTCTCTCTCTCACTCACACACACACAGGGACTGAGCTCTCTCTCTCTCACTCACACACACACAGGGACTGAGCTCTCTCTCTCTCTCTCACTCACACACACACAGGGACTGAGCTCTCTCTCTCTCACTCACACACACACAGGGACTGAGCTCTCTCTCTCTCACACACACACACACAGGACTGAGCTCTCTCTCTCTCACACACACACAGGGACTGAGCCTCTCTCTCTCTCTCTCTCTCTCTCACACACACACACAGGGACTGAGCTCTCTCTCTCTCACACACACACACACACACACACACACACACACACACAAGGGGACTGAGCTCTCTCTCACACACACACACACACAGGGACTGAGCTCTCTCTCTCACACACACACACACAGGGACTGAGCTCTCTCTCTCTCTCACACACACACACAGGGACTGAGCTCTCTCTCTCTCTCTCACACACACACAGGGATGAGCTCTCTCTCTCTCTCTCACACACACACAGGGACTGAGCTCTCTCTCTCTCTCTCACACACACACAGGGACTGAGCTCTCTCTCTCTCTCTCACACACACAGGACTGAGCTCTCTCTCTCTCTCTCTCTCACACACACAGGGACTGAGCTCTCTCTCTCTCTCTCTCACACACACAGGGACTGAGCTCTCTCTCTCTCTCTCACACACACAGGGACTGAGCTCTCTCTCTCTCTCTCTCTCTCTCTCACACACAGGGACTGAGCTCTCCCTCTCTCACACACACACACACACAGGGACTGAGCTCTCTCTCTCTCCTCTCTCTCACACACACACACACACACAGGGACTGAGCTCTCTCTCTCTCACACACAGGGACTGAGCTCTCTCTCTCTCACACACAGGGACTGAGCTCTCTCTCTCTCACACACAGGGACTGAGCTCTCTCTCTCTCACACACAGGGACTGAGCTCTCTCTCTCTCTCACACAGGGACTGAGCTCTCCTCTCTCTCACACAGGGACTGAGCTCTCTCTCTCTCTCACACAGGGACTGAGCTCTCTCTCTCCTCTTCACACAGGACTGAGCTCTCTCTCTCTCTCACACAGGGACTGAGCTCTCTCTCTCTCTCGGTCTCTCTCCAGCTCTCTCTCTCACACTCACACACAGGGACTGAGCTCTCTCTCTCTCACACTCACACACAGGGACTGAGCTCCCTCTCTCTCTCTCACACAGGGACTGAGCTCTCTCTCTCTCTCACACAGGGACTGAGCTCTCTCTCTCTCTCTCACACAGGGACTGAGCTCTCTCTCTCTCTCACACAGGGACTGAGCTCTCTCTCTCTCTCACACAGGGACTGAGCTCTCTCTCCTCTCTCACACCAGGGACTGAGCTCTCTCTCTCTCTCTCTCTCTCTCTCACACAGGGACTGAGCTCTCTCTCTCTCTCTCTCTCCACACAGGGACTGAGCTCTCTCTCTCTCTCTCTCCTCACACAGGGACTGAGCTCTCTCTCTCTCTCTCTCTCACACAGGGACTGAGCTTCTCTCTCTCTCTCACACTCACACACAGGGACTGAGCTCTCTCTCTCTCTCT